>NC_081413.1:689353284-689661920 GCF_030272615.1 Cryptomeria japonica
AAGAAGGCCATCAGGACTATCACCAGTTTACTACAGATTGGGAAGCGTCCAGAGAAGAAGGTTTCTAATGATCAAGTCAACAAAATCATCGGCACAACATCAGACAAGAGATTGATGAGGGTTAGTAATATCACCGATAGGGACATCCGATTCGGAAGAATGGTCATTGGTTACAAGGTAACTCAATCAAACCGTCTGGATTTTGTTTCTAGCTCTTGCATTTACACAACACATAAGATGATGATAGAAAATGAGAAGTTAGATCTCTGTGGATGGATGTTGGATGAATTGTTAATTAACTTAGGGAAGATCAAACGAGAGAAGAAGGGAACATTCCGGTATGGTAATCTTATTGTCTATTTGATGCTATTTTTCATAAATGAAATTCTGAGTTTTGGGAAGAGAGGATGGGCATTTAATATCTTGATAGGAAGGCAACTGAAACAATATATTGCTACATTGGGGTTTCAGTGAGATGATAAGGTATAGGGTTACTTTAAGGCATTCCATAAGGCTATGAATTCTAGGGAGAGGGTTCCTAAGAACATTGTTGTTAAATACTCAACCAAGATATGCTTCATGGTTAAGAAAGATGAAATTTTGATGGAAGTTGTCAAGTCCTAGAAGATATGGATTGAAGAGATGGGTTATGAAGTTGATGCACAAATTCTAGATGCTTATGGAAATTTGCTAATCGATGCACCCATTGATGAAGCAGAGAAATATTTTGGTATTGTTAAGTAGAAAAAGAAAGAGGTTGAAACTGAGTTTAACCGAAAGAAGAGGGTGAAACAACAGGGCAAGGCAAGCAAATTTGTGGAACAAGTATCTTAGGATATCAAGGCACTAATTGATGTTGTTCTAGAAAAAGGAAGGAAGAGAAAAGAGCTAGAAATATTTATTGAACCAATTCCATCAGAATTTGGATCTGAGGAGGACACACCCTTAGCATTCAAGAGGGTATTAAGGAAGAAAGTTTAAGAGACTAAGGTGGAAGAAAAGAAGAAACTGGTTAGGAAGGTTACAATCAGGGTACCGACATAGAAGAGAGATCCAAAGGAAACACCTTCTACCCCATCTGATACTAGAAGAATAAAGAAGATGGATGACACCGATCTTGCACTTGTCTCTAGTAATGTAACTATTATTCCACCCAAGGTTTGTGCAAAATTGGTTGATAAAATAACTAAGGATGGTATGTTGAAGAATGTACAATTTTATTATAAGCATTTAGATGATGATGAAGAGAGAGATGTTGAGGAAGCATTTTTTTAATATTTGGATATTTATAAGAAAAACTTGTTATATTTGGATATTTATAAGAGAGATGCTAGAAGATTATTAGCAATGGAGGAGGACAAGCATATAAAGATTCAAGAGTTGTTAACTACTTGTGCTTCTATTACTCCAGAGGAGTTGGACATGACTCTTGAGGTTGCACACAAAAAGATATTTCACAACAAGCACTAGATAGTTAGTCTTATGTTAGGTAGGGTTAATGAGATAGTCACTAAGACCCACAATGCATGGATTCAATTCTTTGCTACAAACCCTGGTTTTTATACTTCACTGATAAAACTGTCACTACAGACATCCCAGTTGAAGGGAAAGGTAAAGGTATTATGGGTATAATTTTGAAGGATATTAAGATATTGGATATAGACCCCTTGGTAGAATCTAATGTATAGAACACAGAGGAAATACTGGAAAATGTAGATATACCAGTAGATTTAGAGAGTGTAAAGGTTGCAAGTGTACAAGTTACTAATGTTGAGTACAATAGTCCTCTGGATTAGAATGTACATGTTGAGGAAATAGTTCCTAAGGGGTAACCGATAGTTACTGTTAGTGCACCATGTGGTGAAGCCACCAATGCAAGAGAGGAAGCTATAAAAGTTAATAAACCATCAAAGGAGAAGGGAAAGAGGAATTTGGTAGGGAACTGGTAGTGAGCCCATCATTTTTATCAATTGACACCTCACAAGTTGAGCAAAAAAGCATAATGGAGATGAGTTATACTGAGCTCATGATGATGGTTGCGCATAAGATGATGAAGGAAGGATCTATGGATAAAGGAGTTATTGTTCAGTCTATCCCAATTTTGCATAGACTTGCTCTAGAGTACAAATTTGACAAAGGAGAAATCCCATCCGGAAAGCTTAAAGTAATCACAAAGCACATTTCTAAGGAATTTCAATCTTTACAGCAAATATCAAACCAACAAGGATTGGAGAGGTTTACACAAGCTAGGAGAGAAACATTTGATCTGATTATTGAGTTAGAGAAGAAGGTGATTAATGATAAGCCAAAGTTGATTGATAATGCTTTGAGCCATTATACTAATATTTATAGAGTATTCTACAACATAGGTTTACATACAGTAGAGATAGATAAAGGGACTAAGGATATTCAAGAGAAGATTGTAGGTATAGTCAATTCTTTTGATGGTTCACTATCTTTGACTACATCTATTCATGGTTAGGTTTTGATTTTGGAAGCCCAAGTTTTATCTCTTGAGAGGGAAAAAGATAAAATTATAAGGAGACCTAGAGATCTTAAACGACTGGTGAGTCCCCAGTTGGATTCATTAAGTGTACATAAGAAAGAATGCATTGATTTGGTTGGTAGGCCCACACCGACAGAGCTTAATGAGAAAGAGTCATATGCTCACATGCTTAATGGAATTGTATCTATTTCTGGCACTTTCAAATTTGGTTGGGATACCTATCTAGAGCTTTTGGAGAAAGCTTACCTAGAAATTTTCAAGTATATTCAGCTCTGGTAAGATATTTTGGGACATTATTTGTATAGTCTTTTACTCTTCATCCTGGTTTTTGGTATTTTTGGCATTGATGTCAAAGGGGGAGGTATAGGTGAAAAATATTGGGGAAATTTGGAGGTATGGAGTATTTTGTTCAAATCATGATCATAGATTGATATTCATCTCAGGGGGAATGGTCTCAAGATGAAACCAGCAAATGGAAGCCATTATCATTTTTCACATGAGTGTTGCCATCAATTCCAAAGGGGGATATTGTTGGCAATGGACACTCATTTGGTTGGTTTCAATATGTTGTCATTGATGGCAACATGTTCTAACTTCATATTTTGATTTAGTAGTATACTGGCAGACACTTCACTAGCATTGACACGCATGCTGGTATCGGCAGGTATCTTCATCAGTTGGAAGGAATTCTTTGGGTACCAACATTGCAGGCCGACATGGTTTACATACAAGTTATCGATATTGTAGGACGACATCATTTGGGAGATCCGACATCGGGAATTGATTTTGATATTTATATGTTTATGTTATTGAGTTGACTTGTATATTCATTTTGTAATTGTCTTTGTAAGCCAACACAAGGCATGAAAGTTTGTAGGGGTATATAGGTCAGTTGAGTAGATCATTTTGTGAGATGGAGAGAGTGTAAGTTTATGTGATACATGAGAAATATAATTGTAATGAGGAATGCGAAGATTATGTAAGAGGATATTTTGGTAAGGGTTTAGGATTTCAGACGAGAACAGATAGAGCTTAACCAAAACTGCATTTAGGCGTAGAAGATTCTATCATTGAAGTGTTAGGTCCCAGAGACAACTGAGAGGGGGGTGAATCAATTATCAAATAAATTCAAACCAAAACAACTTAACCAACCTTAATGCTTAATATCGGTAAACCAAACTTTATGCCAGTAGACAGTTTATTAGTTAATTGCAGTACTGATAAAGATTAATGCATGAAATAGAAAGACAATACCATCCACAATACATAACACCAATATTTGTATGTGGAAACCTTGTAAGGGGAAAAACCGTGGTGGAAACCTTACCCACAATCAGATGATAATACTGCAGATAGTATGTGTATACAAATGGGGTCTGCACATGATAAAAGGCCAAGCGCCTAGAGCTCACTTCTCAAACACAAATAGGAGTCACACTGACTACAATTGGATGGTTAAATACAATAATGATGTACTACTCAAAATATCATCTTTGTATGTTGGATTCAGTACCAATGTAGTTCTGACTGCCTTCACAAAAACCTTGATTCATCTTCAAATGATGTCTATGTGTATAGCTCTACTTATTCTTGCATATACCTTCTTCCAATTCCTTTTTCTAATTGCATATCTATCTTACAAATAAGATCTTACATATATACCATAACCTAAGACCAATTTTAGTAGGTCGACTCTAAAAGATATTACAATAATATAATTACAAGTAAATCAATAACCGATGCAATATCTGATTCAACATGTCAGCTTAATCCATTTACAATAACAACAAAATCATCTCCAAAGTGTGTCGTGCTGATCTAGAATAGATAAACATGTCGGTGGTTATTCTCAAGACCTATTTGCCAGTAACAACAAATATGCAAATACGAATATGTCAATGAACAAATCTCCAAGACAAAGTGTCCAAACGATGTCTTTAACATAACCAAATGTTTTCCATGTCATTTCAAGTGTCAATGAACAATATATCCTGCCGGTGAACCAGATATCAATGACTGTTCATAAAGTCACTTGCTTGCCGGTGAACATTGCCAATCCTCCAAAGTGCTAGAGTTGATAAGTGTTAAAGGTGTTGACATCAATGACAAAACCATATCAATATAACCAAAATACCAACAATCTCCCCCTTTGGCATTGATGGCAACACAAGATGGAAAAACCATCAAAGTGCCAAAACAGAAATGCCAAATACCAATAAACCAACAATCTCCGAAAAGAGATCATAACCAGAAATCAAAATTTAGATACAGAGAGTAATCAATCTCTCCCCCTGAGAGTAACATGTGTTTTCCTTGTGTTTTTCCATATCAATCTCTCCTCTTTTGACATCAAATGCCAAAGCCAATACAAAATACCAACCAATTCAGTATACCAACTACTCCCCCTGAGAAGTAGCTCTCCTCATCAAAGCTGGAGTAAAAGATTTCTTTGTTAATTCTGTTGGTTGATGACAAACATCAACTATCTAAGTCTCTACCACTGGGGGTATTCAAAAGTCTCCTTAGGCAAAGGTTTAGTGAAAATATCTGCAATCTGCTCTTTAGTATTCACATAAAACAGTTTTACTTCTTTTGCTTCAACATTCTCTTTCAGAAAATTCAATTTGATAGAAACATGTTTAGTTTTAGAATGTTGATAGTTTTGATTCTAAATTTTTAGTACAGATGCCAAGCTACTACGATGAGAGGGGGGGGTGGGTTGAATCATACAAACTTAATCTTCCATAAAAACAATAGATTCAACCTCGTTAACATATACTTCAGTAATATAACCAAAACTGCTAAACATGCAAACTCATAAGCATATAAACATCATAAGACTCATAACACCAGATTTAACATGGAAACCCAAATAGGGAAAAACCATTGTGGGATTTCGGACCCACTAAGAAATATACTCTTCTAGAGTATTCTCAGTTAAAAGCAAATCCTGTTAAAGATTACAAACACATTGCTAGATGTGACCCAGGTAAGGGATTTCCCTCAGATCTATTAGGATCTTCAACTTGTTAGAAGTGACCTTGTTAAAGGATTTCAAACACTCAATTAGAATGTCACCTTGCTAGAGGGTTTTACAAATAAGATTGTTAAGTCCACTCGGTTAAGAGATTTTCTATCACTTTACAAAATAACAGTAATAAAAATCTATTTGCAACTTCACATCTAAAATGCTAAAGCAGATTCTTATTTGCTCAATATAATTTAGTCATAGGACTTATCTTGTCCATCTTCTGGGCTCTATACTCTGTTATTCAAACAGGTCTTCAAGCTTCTATGCTCGGTAATCACTCTGTAGCATCTTTGTGCATAGACTTGCCTGCATTCACTGTTTATCAACGGTTCCTTATTTATAAACAATTTTCCAACCGCTTAATCTCCTTGATCACATATCCCATGATCAATCATAGCCATCAGATCTTCAAACTTGACCAGGTTCAATGTATCCTTCGATCTGAAAATGTTTTACCCCACCTTGGAACTTGCATACATTTCTTGGAACTTGTGCTAGGGTATTGCGGTTCAATTTGATTTGTAGATCTTCCTACCAATTTTCCTTTGCCATAGATTCTTCAACAAACTTCATGCATGGCATACCAATCATTTAATAATGACCAGCTCATCAGCTTCCTTCATTAAATAATGCTTTTTATTCATTCAATGCATTCTGTTATTAGTCGGTAAATACTAAACTTCACTCGGTAGACATTTAGCCTTCATTAACCGATAACGATAACCTTAGGGTTTACCAACTAGGTTCTTTGCTCAGTAACATAGTATAGTATTAACATTACAATCAACAACATATGTAGGATATCAAAACAATCTAAACATCATGATCTCATCATTGTCTAACTTGGTAATAGTTGCCCATTTAATAACTTATTCCTCCTCTTATTCATCATATTCTTTCTGTGTCTTTTACCAACATCTTTATACTCTCCAAATCATACTTCTTAAGATATGGCAAAATCATACTGAATTAGAAAATCAATTTCTTGACATCAATGACAAAATAATAATATTAAGACAGTAAACATCCATTAGCAGTTATATCCATAATCATCAATAGCCTTCTCAATATCCTAATTGAAATGCCAACAATCTCTTATTGTAATTGGAATGCCAACAATCTCCCCCTTTGGCATTGATGGCAAAACCAATTGATTTGACCTAATTTATTCAGATTGCTATGAGATTCTGAAATGGTCTCAGACTTCTCCCCATACATTAGTCTTCTCCCCCTTTGACAACAATGCCAAAAAGTAAAGAACTAAAACATAATTTCTTCCTGTATGAAGTGATTTCCTATTGTTATGTGTCAACTTAGTCTCGGTCAGAGCATTTTGACGTCAATTCCTGTTCCCTGTTATTGTTTCTTGCACACCTTTAGAAAACATCCTAAAGTGTGTAAATCAGCATCAACTCCTAAAAGATATTCTGTAGAGTCGTCGAATTTATGCTTTCACTGAACTCGATCAGTGAATGGAAGATAGGGGTAGGACCCCTACCTTACTTCTGAGATACTCAAAAGTGTCCCTTGGCAGTGACTTGGTAAAGATATCTTCTATTTGTTCATTTGTGCTAACATACTCCAACACCACTTTCTTCTCTTGAGCTTCTTCTCTAAGATAATGATATTTGATAGAGATGTTCTTTGTCTTAGAGTGCATAATAGGATTCTTTGAAATGTTTATGGCACTAGTATTATCAAAAAATATAGTTACTGGCTCGGTAACTTTCTTATTTATACCTTCCAACAGTTGTTTGATCCATGCTATATTGGTACAATTCAATGCTGCAACAATATATTCAGCATCTGCTATTGACTGTGAAACACATCTTTGTTTCTGGCTAAGCCAACTCACTAGTTTTTCTGCTAAAAAGAAAGCTCCTCCACTTGTGCTTTTCCTATCATCAATGTTGCCTGCCCAATGCTTAGTGCCTTTCAAGTATCTGAAAATTCTCTTGATTGCTGTCATGTGTGTTTCCTTAGGATCTGCAGAGAATCTTGCAACTATACCTACTGCATGTGCTATATCTGGCCTACTGTGAACAACATATTGTAGCTTTCCAATCATGGATTGGTAAAGTGTCTCATTAACAGATGCAGATTCATCAGTCTTTGATAGTTTATAGTTGGTAGTCATAGGATTACTTACTGGTTTTGAATCCTCCATTCCAAATTTCTTCAAGATTTCCTTTATCTACTTGGATTGAGTAATGAAAATCTCATCTTTCATTTGCAGTATTTGTAAAACTATAAAATACTTTATCTCACCGATTAATGACATCTCAAATTCTTTTCTCATTTCATTCCAAATTTCTTGCATAGAGAGTCATTTCCACAAAAGATGATATCATCAACAAATATGGCTAAGATCAGTATTCCATTTTCATCATTCTTCATGTACATGTTACTATTTTCACTTGTCCTTATAAAACCAATCTTGATTAAATAAGAGTGCAATCTTTCATACCATGCTCTAGGTGCTTGTTTCAGACCATATAAAGCTTTGTTCAATTTACATACCTGATCTTTATTCTCGTCTTCAATAAAAACTTCTAATATAACATTTAGAAATGTAGATTTGACATCCATTTGATATACCTTGAAATTCTTGTAAGCAGCATATGCCAACAATGTTCTTACTCCTTCAAGTCTTGCCACAGGTGCAAAAGTCTCACCATAATCAATTCCTTATTCTTGGGCATAACCTTTGCAAACTAATCTTGCTTTATTTCGAATGACCTCACCTTTTTCATTCAGCTTGTTTCTGAAAATCCACTTTGTACCAATTACATCTTTGTCCTTCGGTCTTGGGACCAGTGTCCATGTGTCATTCTTCTTGATTTGATCAATCTCTTCTGTCATAGCATTTATCCAATCTTCACTGTTAAATGCCTCTTTCACTATCCTCGGTTCAAATTTAGATATCAAACATGTGTTCTGTCTTAGTTTGTTCATTGTCATCATTGGATCATCTTTATCTCCTATAATCTGACTTGATGCATGATGTCTTCTAGCATACTTGGCTAATACAGGCTTAGTAGATTCTATATGATCATCTTCGTCACTCAGTAACTGGACATTATCTTCATTTTCTTCAATAGTTCTCTCGGTAAGACTTGTCGGTTGAACATAGACAAATTCATCATGGGTGAACTCACAAAGTTGGTTCCCACTTTTTGGTACGTCCTGATTTTTGCTGAAATCATACATTTTTATAAAAATATAATGATTTAAGCTTTAAGAGGTCCCATTTTAAGTAATTAATTGAAGAGAGTTAAATCAAAGGCTCTTAGATCAAAATTTCTTGGATAGAACCTCTCTACTTCTAAATCATACTTGCAATGGATTCTCCTTTGCATCTATCAAATGCTGATAAAAAACCAATTTTACATTAGCTTTTGGGGGATCAAATTAATTCATTTAAAAGTTTTGTTTTTTAAGTATTTAGTCCTTATTATAAGATTTCCAAATAGTATAACTTTTAATATATTTAATTTCATTAATATATTTTTATTTTATTTCTTATGAGTGTAGGTTTTTCACCGAACATGAACTTCTTTGTTCAATGCATTGGAAAAAATAGTAAACTAATTCAAAAAAATTCTAAAAAATATCTATGCAGTAGGTATTGATGTTTTCTTTCTAACAAAAAAAAATAAATTGAATTTTGATATATATAGAACAAGTTATGTGTTCAAACGTACACCTATATCTAAATTATAATTAGTCGAACTTCAAAACGTAATAAAATGAAAAATATTCAACATATCACTATCAACTCAATTGCATGCCTTAGGTATTGATGTTACAAACCAAAATTCAAAAGAATTAAGTTTTTATCATTTATAGAAAAAAAATTATGTGTTTTGGTATACACATCACTCTTAAAAAATGTTGTTTGTTGTAAAAAACTACTTTTTGAGGGAGATGAAAAAATCAATAAAATTTTAGTCAAACAAAATTTGAAAAAAATATATTTACAATCTACAAACAAGATGTTAAAAAACACTAGTTTATATCATCTCCAAATTCTTAATGGTTTAAAAGTTATAAGTGTCGGAAAGTGAAGGTTTTTTTCAAAATATTCACATAAGTGTCAAAGTTGGTCAAAAAGTGGGAACCAGTATTGTGAGTTCACCCTCATAATCTTCTGGTTCCTTGGAGTTTCCTTCATCATTTATTTCTGCAAATTCATCAATTTTCACATTTGCACTTTGTACTATTTTGTTAGATGATTCGATTAGACATTTAAATGCTTTACTTCTAGAAGAATAACCAAGAAATATTCCTTCTTCACTTTTCTAATCAAACTTGCCATTTCTATCATCTTTGTGTACATAGCATCTACTTCCAAAGATTTTAAAATAACTTACATTAGGTTTCTTGTCATACCAGATCTCATATGGTGTCTTCAAAGTTCCTTTCTTCAGTTGTACTCGGTTCAGGGTGTAAACTATTGTGCTTATTGCTTCTCTCCAAAATGTTTGTGGCACTTTCTTTTCAATCATCAGGGTTCTGGCATAATCCACAATAGATCTGTTTCTTCTCTCAGCTATCCCATTTTGTTGTGGAGTTCTCGGTGTAGAGACTTGTCTTTTAATACCATGATCATTGCAGAATAAGTTGAACTCATCATATGTGAACTCTCCTCCTCTGTCTGATCTAAGACATTTTAGTTGTCTTCCTGTTTCATTTTCAACTCTTTCCTTGTACCATTTAAACATTTGAAAAGCTTCTGATTTTTCTTTTAAAAAAAATACTGACATCATCCTTGAATAATCATCCACAAATAATATGAAATATTTATCACCATAATAACTTTGAACTTTCATAGGACCACAAAGATCAGTGTGCACAAGATCTAAAATTCCCTTAGAAGTGTAGGACTTACTTGTAAAGCTTGATCTTGTCATTTTACCCATCTGCCATCCTCGGCACATAGCATTCTTAGGTTTTTCAAGACTCGGTAGACCTCTTACTCGGTGCTTCTTTCTTATTTTGATCAGATTATCAAAATTTAAATGACAAAACCTTTTATGCCATAACTAGGTATCATCTATCTTTGCATATAGACACTTATTCCAAGTTGAGTCAAGGTGAAATGTGTTACCTTTTGTTTGTGTCTTGGTAGCAGCTAACTTTCCATGCTTGTCATGAACTTTGACAATTCCTTTCTAAAATTCTATTTGGTAACCTATATTGTTTAGCTATGCTACACTCAACAAATTGTATTTCAATCCTTCAACCCAATAAACATCATTGCATTTTGTATTGTCAAGAAGTGTTCTAGATCCTTTACCTTTTATCGGAAATGGTGCATCATTACCAAATCTTACATAACCTCCATCATAATCTTCTAATATAAAAAACTTGTGT
This sequence comes from Cryptomeria japonica, assembly GCF_030272615.1. Lineage (NCBI taxonomy): Eukaryota > Viridiplantae > Streptophyta > Pinopsida > Cupressales > Cupressaceae > Cryptomeria > Cryptomeria japonica. The sequence goes on from NC_081413.1 coordinate 689,364,198, forward strand.
TTATCACCTATCATGTGATGTGAGCATCCACTATCTATGATCCAAGAATCATTAGTATTTATGTGAGATATTAGAGCTTTTTCTTCATACCTTTCTTCATCTGATCCATCTTTGATAGCCACATAAACTACTTCCTCTATATCAATTTCATCTAATTTATCATCATTTGATTCCTCATCGGCTATTAGGCATGACTTTCTATCTCTTCTTTTGAAGTCTCGATATCCTCTATAATGATTATTTTTTTGTCTGCCATCTTGGTAATCTCTCTTTTCAGTAGAATCTTTGTCAGGACAGTTAGAAGCCATATGTCCTATCTTATCACAATTGAAACATTTCAAAGGTAGTTTTCCTTTATACTTGCCTTTGCCTCTCGGTAACCTTCTGGCTAATAGTGCTTCAAACTCTTCTTGCTTTCTGATTTCCTCATACAGTTTGTGTACTTTTTCCATGTTCTTGCGAAATCTCTCACTTGCTCCACTGTGATCCCCTTCAGTGTACTTACTCATTCTATCATTGTAATCATTAGATTCACCAATATGAAAAGAACTAAATGCAGACTAAACTTTATTTACCGATGACCCACTATTATCAAAGTTACATAACTCAAATGCATGTAGCTTACCAATAATAGCATCTAAAGAAACTGGCATATTGCGTACAAACCTTAATTCATTGATTGTAGAGACTCAGATTGCATAAGCTAGTAGAAGGGTTTTTAACAACTTACTTGTCATATCCTTTTTCTTCAATAGTTCCACCTGCTCCTTTGATTTGATTGACAATCTCCTTTAGTCTTGTACTATACTGGGTTATGTTCTCACCTTCATTCATCCTCATAGTTTCAAGTTGTCCTCTTAGATTGTCCACTTTTTCTCTTTGAACATGTTCATCACCACCATACACAGATATGAGCTTGTCCCACAATGCCTTTGCATCATTTTAGCCTTTTAGATCATTAAACTCTGAGTCGGTCAATGCAGATGTTATTTCAATCATTACTTGGATATGTTCTTGCTTTGCCTTTATCTCTTCCATTATCAATGGATAGGTGCTCGGTGTAATGAAATCATTCTCCAGATAATATACAACATATTCTCCAACTCCTGATAGGTGCAGCCTCATCCTTTTCTGCCATGTAGAGAAGCTTGACTTGTTCAGCTTTGATGCATCCCTCTTGTATATCTTTGGATCTTTGCCTCAAGTACCTTTAAACTTTTCTTCTAGAGTCCAAAGCTCTGATACCAATTGATAGTTCTGATACTAAATGTTTAGTACAAATGCCAAGCTAATAAGATGAGAGGGGGGGGGTGAATCATACAAACTTAATCTTCCATAAAAGCAACAGATTCAACATCGGTAACATATACTTCAGTAATATAAACAAAATTGCTAAATATGCAAACTCATAAGCATATAAACATCATAAGACTCATAACACCAGATTTAACGTGGAAACCCAAATAGGGAAAAACCATTGTGGGATTTTGGACCCACTAAGAAATATACTCTTCTAGAGTATGCTCGGTTAAAAGCAAATCCTGTTAAAGATTACAAACACATTGCTAGATGTGACCCAGTTAAGGGATTTCCCTCAGATCTGTTAGGATCTTCAACTTGTTAGAAGTGACCTTGTTAAAGGATTTCAAACACTCAATCAGAATGTCACCTTGCTAGAGGGTTTTACAAATAAGACTGTTAGGTCCACTTGGTTAAGAGATTTTCTGTCACTTTACAAAATAACAGTAATAAAAATCTATCTGCAACTTCACATCTAAAATGCTAAAGCAAATTCTTATTTGTTCAATACAATTTAGTCAGAGGACTTATCTTGTCCATCTACTGGGCTCTATACTCTATTATTCAAATAGATCTTCAAGCTTTTGTGCTCGGTAATCACTATGTAGCATCCCTGTGCATAAACTTGCCCACATTCATTGTTTATCAATAGTTCCTTATTTATAAACAATTTGCCAACCACTTAATCTCCTTGATCACATATCCCATGATCAATCATAGCCATCAGATCTTCAAACTTGACCAGGTTCAATGTATCTTTCGATCTGAAAATGTTTTACCCTGCCTTGGAACTTGCATACATTTCTTGGAACTTGTGCTAGGGTATTGCAGTTCAATCTGAGTTGTAGATCTTCCTACCAATTTTCCTTTGCCATAGATTCTTTAACAAACTTCATGCATGACATACCAATCATTTAATCATAACCAGCTCATCAGCTTCCTTCATTAAATAATGCTTTTTATTCATTCAATGCATTATGTTATTACTCAGTTGCCACTCGGTAAATACTAAACTTCTCTCGGTAGACATTCTGCCTTCATTAACCGATAGCGATAACCTTAGGGTTTACCGGCTAGGTTTTTTGATCGGTAACATAGTATAGTATTAACCTTACAATCAACAACATATGTAGGATATCAAAACAATCTAAACATCTTGATCTCATCATTGTCTAACTCGGTAATAGTTGCCCATTGAATAACTTATTCCTCCCCTTATTCATCATATTCTTTCTATGTCTTTTACCGACATCTTTATACTCACCAAATCATACTTCTTAAGATATGGTAACATCATACTAAATTAGAAAATCAATTTCTTGACATCAATGACAAATAATAATATTAAGACAGTAAACATCCTTTAGCAGTTATATCCATAATCATCAACAACCTTCTCAATATCCTAATTGAAATGCCAACAATCTCCCTTTGTCTGTTATAATGCCAACAAATGTAATACCGAATTCTTAGATATATCAATTGTTGCAGTGTTATCACAATAGATAGTTATAGGTTCCTTGCATTTTACCTTTATGTATTTCAACATTTTGTTAAGCCATAATACCTGTGAATAGTTAGTTGCTATTGCAACATATTTTGATTTTGTTGTTGATAATGATGTACAACTTTGTTTCTTACTCAACCAAGAAATTAATTTGCTTGTAAGAAAAAATGCTCTGCCGGTGGTGCTTTTTCTGTCATCTACATCTCCTGCCCAATTTGCATCTGTGTATGCACATAATTGAAAGTTTTCATCTCTAGGATACCATAAACCAAGATTTGTAGTGCCTTGTAAGTACCGAAAAATCCTTTTTACTGTTGATTCATGATTTTCTCTAGGATTACTCTGAAATCTTGAAACAATACATACTACATTCATAATATCAGGTCTTGTTTGTGTCAAATATAGTAGGCCTCCTATCATTGATTTGTACCTAGTCAGATTAACAGTTGTAGATTTATCCCTTAGAGATAATTTGTCATTTGTTGTCATATGTGTGCTTACCGGTTTAGAGTTCTCCATCCCAAATTTCTTTAGTAACATCTTCATATGCTGGATTCAGTACCAGTGTAGTTTTGATTGCTTTCACAAAAACCTTTCTTCACCTTCAAATGATGTATGTGTATAGCTCTACTTATTCTCACATATACCTTCTTAAAATTCCTTATCCTAATTGCATATCGATCTTACAAATAAGATCTTACATATATACCATAACCTAAGACCAATTTTAGTAGGTCGGCTCTAAAAGATATTACAATAAAATAATTATAAGTAAATCAATAATTGATGCAATATCCAATTCAACATGTTGGCTTAATGCATTTACAATAACAACAAAAACATCTCCAAAGCATGACGTGCTGATCTGGAATAGATAAGCCTGTCACTACTTATTTTGGACCTATCTCCTGGTAATAGCAAATATACAAATACAAATGTGCCAATGAACAAATCTCCAAGATAAAGTGTTCAAACGATGTCTTCGACATAACCAAGTGTTTTCCATGTCATTCCAAGTGCCGATGAACAATATATCCTGTCAGTGTACTAGATACCAGTGACTATGCATAAGTCACTTGCTTGCCGGTGAATATTGTTAATCCTCCAAAGTGCGAGAGTTGATAAGTGTTATAGGTGTTGACATCAATGAGAAAGCCATACCAAAATACCAACAGGTGATGAGTTAGTCGACATTAAATGAGGACCCCGACTATTATGGGTCGATTGCAGGGGTTTGTAGCTCAAGATAGATAAGAGGATAGAGATCAGATTCGTTGGCATCATGATCAATGCAGTGTGTATAATTGCAAATCAGATTTGGTGAAGGGGACCACAAACTCATTCATTGTGATTAACAAGTTTAGTGCGACATACAGGTCATGTTTGCTAAAGATAGAAAACATTTTTTGGATGCAATGGGATTGGCGAAGTTGAGTGATCCATTGCAGGTGGTTAATCTCTAGGACAACATTTGATTGGATTTGGTACACTTTGTGGTCGATGAAAAAATCCTAGACATGTGAAGTTTGAATATCGGTCATGGCGAGAAATCTCACATATATTTATGCCGACTAAAGACCAAAGGGATTGATGCTGCCAGATGATTAGGTGTCAGGTATTGAAGAGAAGAGTGTGAAAGTGCAGTAGAGACCCAACCAGTTAGAGAGTTCATCGAAGATCATAGTAATTGAGTGTTGGAAGGTGTAACCGGTAAGAGGGTTTAGCTGAGGTTTAACTAGTAGGGTCAGACTGATCAGTAAGAAGCAAAGTGTGTTGTAGTCAAGTGAATTGATGGTGCTAGAACTTGCAGAATGGAAGCAGAGGGTGTTGCAGTGTAGTGGGAGTGTCATTCAAGATATGACAAGGCAAGATCAGAGCAAGGATTGTTCGGTAAGATGAGAACTGGTAGATATTAGAGTGAACAAAACTGATAGAGTGAAGAGTACCAGTGGTGGCAAGCAGCACTAGATCTGAGTGAGTAGAGAACTGACAGAGAACAGAGTAGAGGAAGACCTATTGAGAAGAGTAGAATCAGAAGAGAGATTGCAGAGGTTATAGAACTCATTTCTATCCGAGTTTTTACTAATGCAATATTTATAGTTATTGTAATCACTAAGTTGGAGCTCGGTACAAGGGTTTGGTTCTCCTTGGGTTGGTGCCCTAAAATCAGGGGTTGGTGCTCCTTGGGTTGGTTCCCTAAATTAGGGGTTGGTTCTCCTTAGGTTGGTGCCCTAAACTTTGTAATATAGTATTTATTATGAGGTTAGATTGGAGCAGTAGACTCGAACAACATTTCTCACCAAAGTTTTTCCCATGTTTGGTTTTCCTCGTATATCTAGTGTGATGTGATGTGTATTTTGTGTGTGCTTGAATTTTGGTGTTCTCCCTATCTCACCAGTATATTCACCTTGAGTTAGATTTGCTAACCGATACACACATTTAGGATTAAAAAGGGTTAAGTTTGGAAACCATTGATTCACCCCCCCCTCTCAGTGGCATCTTGTGTTCTTCAATTAGTATCAAAGCCAGGTTCTTGGTTTGATAAGCTTTCTCCAGCTTGGGTAGATTTTGGTATGTAAACATAATGGTTTTTGTTTAGTCAATCCCTACACCAGTGTTTTATGGGTCAAACTATTTTATTTGTAGTTGTAGGATGGAAGTCTACCTGTCATCTTTAGGGTATGATGTTTGGATGTTGGTTGTAAATGGCTAATCTAGTCCTATTAGTCCTCACACCAGTCTTGAAGTAGAAAGAAGATCTATGTGCAATGTTGAAGCCATGAAAGCTATACTCAGTGGGCTTTCCAATGATATTCCTTCACAGGTGGACAAATGAAAATCAGCAAAGACTTTGTAGGAGAAATTGAAGAAACTCTATGGGAGTGAACCTAGTGTTAGATAGTTCAAATAACCAGAAGACAACTAAGAGAGGGGGGGTGAATCAATTGTCACCAGATTACTGGAACCTTAAGAAATTAAAACTTTAATATCAAACCCAAAAGATCAATATTGGAATGCATAAACCAATTACCAAGATAGCAGATATATCAATTAAGTACGAGCAACAATTAGAGAATAAATACCATCCATTGACACAAATATTTTTATGTGGAAAACCCAGTAAAGGGAAAAAATATAGTGGGAAGCCTATCCATAGTCTGATAATACTTCTAGAGTAAGTATGTGATTACAAATGAGGGGGCTTCACTTGCAGGAAGGACAATAGCCTAGAGTACACTGCTCAGTACAAAAGGAGTCTCACTGACTACATAAAAATCCAGACTACAATCCAGAAGAAAGAATAAACTACAATGATAGCATCTCCTATGCCTGAGTACAATCCTGGTTAAGCTCAATACCAAAGGACTAAATCCTCTTACATAAAACTAACTTGATCACCAATAATCGACCAAATCCTCTGCATGAATGATTATTACATTATTCGCTCCTCTCACATCCCATATCCCATACATGATCTACAATGAAATCTTACATCATATATATACAACCCTCGACTATAAACAGTAAGGTCGACCACCAAACAATAAAACAATTACATAATTACAAAACATGTCTGCCTGAGATCAAACAAATAATATCCAACCCATAAGACATCTTGGAAACACATTGAGAACTCCAATAAACATGTTACATTAAGTCACTCCATAACTTAGATAAACAAGGACCCAATTTAGGTCCACACATGCTAAAGTAATGATCCCAATCAGCTAAGTCTCAAACACAATCACCATCAGCATCCTGAATCTCTACTAGAAGCCACACCAACACCACTTATTCATAACATCAAATATCTTCAACAAATCTTTGTCAGTGAAACCCTCACCGAAACAACAAACCAAGCTTACTAGCATACAGGATAGCATCCAATCACTAGATCAAAACCAACTGACTGAACATGAATTTGAGTAGCATATCTAAGCCAATTCCATAAGCCAAAACATATCGGAGCCTACCGGATCATCATGATCTAATCCAACCAGAAGCCAAACAACCTACCAAGACCAGATGGATACCGGTAAAGCAACCAAAATAGCTAGTGTTGACATCAATTGCAAAACATCAATTCAACACATAATCAATTCCTCCAAATTGCCAATAATCTCCCCCTTTGGCATTGATGGTAACACTAGATGTGAAATACATCCAAGTGCCAAGAAATACCAAACAAATCTCCCATAAAAGAATATAGAAATGAAGTTCTAAACTTTCTCCCCCTAATGTATATATCCCTTAAGTCTTTCACATGAATATCTCTCCCCCTTTGACATCAATGCCAAAAATCTGACATAAATATCAAAGCAAAAAGATAAACCATTGAATCACAAGGCTAGCTACTCCCCCTGAACAGTAGAATCCCCACATCAATTTGAAATGAATAATATCTCTAATGATGCATACCTGAATAATGCCAAATAGCATCAATTAGTTCTCGCTCGGAGGGGCAAAAACCCCTAATCTATCTCTGAGGTACTCAAATGGTTCTTTAGGAAATAGTTTAGTGAAAATATTTGCAATCTACTCTTTAGTGTTCACATAAACTAGTCTAACCTCATTTTCTTCCACCTTCTCCTTCAAAGAGTTATAGTTGATAGATATTTGCTTTATCATAGAGTGAAATACCACATTCTTTGATATGTCAATAGTAGCAGAGTTATCACAGTGAATAACTACCTATCCAATGCAATGCACTTTGATGTCCTTCAATATTTGCTTCATCCATAGAACTTGTGTATAGTTAGCAGCAACAACAACATACTCTGCTTCAGCAGTAGATAAAAAAGTACATGACTATTTCTTGTTGATCCATGAAACCAACTTCTTTCCAAGAATGAAAGCTCCACTGGAAGTACTTTTCTGGTCATCAACATCACCTACCCAATCTGCATCTGTATATGCACATAAATTAAAGTCATCATCTTTAGGGTACCACAAACCATATTCAGATGTACCTTGCAAGTATCTAAAAATTATTTTCACCACACTCTCATGATTTTCTCTAGGATAACTTTGATATCTTGATGCCATGCAAACATTATTCATTATATCCAGCCTAGTTTGAGTCAAATATAGTAGATTTCCAATCATAGACTTGTATCTTGTAGGATTTACTAGTGCAAATTCATCTTTCCTTATCAATTTCTCACTTGTAACCATAGGAGTACTTAGCAGTTTAGACTTCCATACCAAATTTATTCAACAAATCCCTAGCATACTTATTTTGATAGATGAAAATACCTTTGTTAGTTTGAGTAATCTGCAAACCTAAGAAAAATTTAATTTCCCCAATCATAGACATTTCAAATTATTTCTCAATATTGTTAGAAAATTCCAAGCACAACTTATCTTCACCTACAAAAATGATATCATCAATAAAAACTTCAATAATCAGTATATCATCATCAATGATTTTATAATATAGATTACCATCAACATTACCTTTAGTGAAACCAGGCTTCAAAATATATTTGTCTAACCTTGCATACCAAGCTCTAGGTGCCTGTTTCAATCCATATAAGTCTTTCCTTAACCTACAAACCATTTGTTTATCATCTGAAAGTGAAAAACCATCAGGTTTCTCAATGTAAACTTCCTCATCAAGATCTCCATTCAGAAAGGCACACTTAACATCCATTTGTTAAGCCTTGTAGTTTTTATGTCCAACATAGGCAACAAATAATCTTACATCTTCAATCCTAGCTACAGGTGAAAAATTTTAACCATAATTAATTCCTTCATTATGAGAATATCCTTTACAAACCAATCTATTTTTATTCTTTACAACTTGCCCATGTTCATTTAGTTTATTCCTAAAAACCCATTTAGTTCCAATACCATTCTTATTTTTAGGGTAGGGAACCAAAATCCATGTGTTATCCTTCTCTATCTGATCTAATTCTTCTTCCATAGCTTTCATCCAACATTCATCTTTACATGCTTCAATTAGTAATATCAGTTCAACTTGAGAAATTAAACATACCTCATTAGTTTCCAGTCTTCTTCTTGTCATCACTCCATTGATCTTATCACCAATGATCTAATCTTGTGAATGATTCAACCTTACACACATAGGAGTCTTCTGAGTCTCTGGTCCTCTTCCCGGTTCTTCAGTTACTATTGAATTTTTTGATACTATCGGAGTAATGGGTTCAACATTATGTTTTGGTAAAGGTGTTAATGGTTCATTTATGATCATTTTTACTACCGGTTCTTTCTCATAAACTATGATTTGAAGTTTATTCAGCTCATCCACCTTGACATTAGCACTCTCCATAATTCTCCGTAGTCTCTTGTTATAACATCTATATGCTTTTCTTTCATTAGAATAACCAAGAAATATTCCTTCATCACATCTAGGATCAAATTTCCCAATGAAACCATCTCTCCTAATATAACATTTACTACCAAACATTTTGAAATACTTAACCTATAGGTGTATTGCAAAACCATAATTCATAAGGTGTCTTTCTGGTTTCTCCTTTGATATGTACTCTGTTGAATGTATAAACCATTGTTCTTATTGCTTCTCTCCAGTAGATATGAGGTATATTATCTTCCATCATCATTGTTCTAGCAGCATCCAAGATATTTTTGTTCATCTTTTTCATAACTCCATTTTGTTGAGGTGTCTGGGGAGTAGAAAATTGTCTCCTTGTGCCATGCTTCGCACAAAAGTTATTAAACTCATCGGATGTGAATTCTCCACCATGATCTGACCTTAAACATTTAATCTTCAATCATGTCTCAGTTTCAATTTTAGCTTTAAAGATTTTAAACTTTTCAAAAGCCTCAGATTTTTCCCTTAGAAAAGTAACCCACATCATTCTAGAATAATCATCAATGATTAGCATAAAATATCTATCACCTTGAAAACTTTTAATTCTAGTAGGGCCACACAAATCAGTATGAATAAGATCAAGAACATCATTAGATTTGTCTTGTATACTCTTAAAATAGGTTCTGACCTGTTTTCCCATTTGACATTCTTTACATACCGGATTATAGGGCTTCACAATCTTAGGTATAGCTCTAACTACCTTAGTTGAACTAATCTTTACCATGCAATTAAAATTCACATGACATATCCTTTTATTCCATATCCAACTCTCATCAATTTGTGCAATCAAACATGTCTTCTCACCGAAATTCAAATGAAATATATTACCTTTTGTCTGAGTACCAGTAGCAATCTCCAATCCAGATCTATTAATGATTTTTCATTCTCCATCCTTGAATTTTAATTTAAATCCCTTATCCACCAATTATCCTACACTCAAAATATTATGGCTTAAACCTTCAACATAATAAACATTATTGGTATTGTTCTTACCATCCAATGATATAGTTCCTTTTCCTTTGATCATACATGCTTTGTCATCTCCAAATCTAACTAGACCGCCATCAAATTCTTGCAAAGATAGAAACTTCTTTTTATCTCCAGTCATATGATGTGAATATCCACTGTCAATTACCCATTCATCCTTATCTTCAATTTTAGTAGCAAGTGCCTTCTCTTTAGGTACATTCTCTTGCAGTGGTGAAACATCTTCATTGATAGCCAAGAACACCCATTCCTTTCCATTGGTGGAACCAATAGCAGAATCTTGTGTTAGTTCATCATCAAAATCGGTCACACCTTCCTCATTCGCTATATAACATGATTTATCTCTATTTCTCCTATACTTATACTTATTCTGATAACTAGGGTTAGGCTTAAAATATCTTCTAGCTCTCTCTTCAAATCTTGAATTCCTTTCAGGAGATCTAGATGCAAAATGACCTATCTTATTACATGCAAAACATTTAAAAGGTGCTTTTCCTTCATACTTACTTCCTACGGGTCTTTTAGGTACTCTTCTAGAAAATAGGGGTTCAAGTTTCTCAAATTCATCATCTTCTCTCTTCATACCATCCAATTCACTTGAATTTAAATCTTTCCAATCTTACTTTCCAGTTGATGATGTAGATACATGAAAAGCCGGTTCAGACTTCACAACTCCAGAAGGTCTAAATTCTTCAAGCTCAAAAGTAGATAATTTCCCAACCAAGATATCTCTATTGACAAAATTATTAGCCATTGTTCTCAATTCATTAATTGCAGTAGCCTTCATCTTGTAAGCTGGTGGTAAAGCTCTCAAAACTATAGAAACTATTTCATCTTCACTCAAAGTTCCACCACAACAATGAATTCCTATAACAATCTCATTTACCCTTTCCATGAATGTAGTAATCCTTCCATCCTCTTCCATCTTTAGGTTTTCATATCTCACCTCGTAACCATCGAGTTTAGTAATTTTCACAGTAGGGTCACCTTCATTAAGATTCTCCAACTTGTCCCATATAGCCTTTGCAGATGATTCTTCAATTAATCCCATTATTTGTTGATCAAAAAGTGCACACAAGAGGGCCTCTCTTTCTCTACAATCATTCTCAAGCTCCTTATCCAATTTTGCCAAAGGAGGATTTCCAGATGTCGGATTATAAGATTTAACATCATTCTCTATGATTTCTTAAATTTCCTTCCTGAGACATCTCAGATGACGCTCGATCTGAATTTTCCATACTCTGTAATTTGTTCCATGAAGCCTAGTAATATCTCTCTGAAAGATAGCAGCAGATGAACTAGATGAACTTGAATTGTTAGTCACCATACGATATTCCTCAAGTAGTTAAGTTTCTACAGAGAGGACTAGAGCTTTGATACCAATTGTTAGATAGTTCAAATAACCGAAAGATAACTGAGAGGGGGGTGAATTAGTTCTCAGATTACCAAAACCATAAGAAATTAAAACTTTAATACAAGAACACAAAGCATCAATACCGGAATGCATAAACTAATTACTGAGATAACAAATATATCAATTAAGTAAAGCAACAATTAGAGAATAAATACCATCCACATGACAACAAGATTTGTACGTGGAAAACCTGTTAAAGGGGAAAACCACAATGGGAAGCCAACCCACAGTCAAATAATACTTTTGCAGTAAGTATGTGATTGCAATTGAGGGGCCTGCACTTGCAAGAAGGCCAACAACCTAGAGCACACTAACTACATAAAAATCTAGATCACAGTCTAGAAGAAAGAATGAAATGCAATGATAGCATCTCCTATGCCTGAGTATAGTTCCGGTTAAGATCAATAGCAAAGGACCTTACATAAACCCAACTCGATCACCAATGATCAACCAAATCCTCTACCTAAATGATTATTACATTATTCACTCCTATATCACATTCCTCTATATTCCCATACAGGATCTATAATGAGATGTTACATCATATATATAGAAACCCTCAACCATAAACAATAAGGTCAGCCACCAGACAATAAATCAATTACATAATTATAAAACATGTTGGCATGAGACCACACAAATAATATCCAACCCATAAGACATCCTCAAAACACATTGAGAAGTCCAATCCATGTGTTACATTAAGTCGGTCCATAACCTAGATAAATTGGGACCCAATATAGATCCACACACACTAAAGCAATGATCCCAATCAGCCAAGTCTCTAACATGATCATCATCAATATCCTGAATCTCTAATAAAGTCCTACCAACACCACTTATGCATAACATCAAAGATCTTCAATAAAGCTCTTCTGGTGAAACCCTCTCCGGAACAAAAAACTAAGCTTTCCAGCATACAAGATAGCATCTGACCACCAAATCAAAACCAATTGACTAAAAATGAATCTGAGTAGCATGAATCAGCTAATTCCATAAGACAAACATTCCAGAGCATACCAGATCATCATGATCTAATCCAACTAGAAACCAAACAACCTACCAGGACCAGAGGGATACCGGTAAAGAATCCAAAGTAGCTAGTATTGACATCAATGACAAAACATCAATGCAACACATGGTCAATTCCCCCAAATGGCCAACACCAACAACCTAGAGCACACTGCTCATTAAAAAAGGAGTCTCACTGACTACATAAATTTCCAGACTACAATCAAGAAGAAAGAATGAACTGCATTTTAGTCCTAAATGGTGTTGAGAGGGGAGGGGTGAATCAACACTTGATCAAATTTTCACAATTAAACTTTTAACTTAAATCTGCATTCATCTGGTATCTAACAATATACTTAGTCACTGAAGTAAAATATGCAAGCATGAAAAGTTGACAGTGACACCAAGAAGTTATCTCATGGAAACCCGAATGGGAGAAAACCATGATGTGAGTAGGAACTCACAAATTTTGTACTCATTTGAAGTATGCCCAGTGAAGAGCCATCCCTGTTATGAGATTACAAAGACACTACTAGGTGCCACTCGGTTAAGGGATTTTGTTCAAGGTCATTTAGTTCCTTTACCTTGTTAAAGGTAGCCTGGTTAAAGGACTTAAGAACATCAACTAAGATGTCACCCAGTTAAAGGATTTTACAAAAGGAACCTGTTAAAGTCCACCTAGTTAAGGGGTTTATGTTGTAGTGGTTAGAAAACAATAGATGGATGATTTGCTAAATTAGCTATTGTTAGATTGATCAAATCTCAATATGCATCACACTCAATCCACACCTATTATGTCTTCTCTACACAGAACCGGTTTTCTTCTTACACCTTCAGCTCTTCACTCAGTCAATCGCTTCTCCCTTGGCAATGCACTCTATCAATCCTCTGACCTTCAGCTCTGCACTCTGTCAGTTCTCTGTGCTTCAACTCTGCACTCTATTGGTCCTCTGACCTTTAGCTCTGGACTCTTTCGGTTCTCTATCCTTTGACATTGCACTTTGTTGGTCCTCTGACCTTTGGCTCTGCACTCTGTCGGTTCTTTGTCTCTCAACTCTGCACTTAGTTTATCTACCTCAAACACCCTCTACTCTACTAAAAAATCTTAGCACTTCCTCTCTCTCTTCTCTTCACTTCAGATCACCTTCAACAAGATCTTCTTGTTTCATATTTCATGATCAAAACTTTCTGAATGAAATCACAAACACTTGATACATCTTCTACCAACACTTTTAGGTGATCCCTCAATCAAATCAGTCATGGATTTTGGAAAATTTCAAATTCAAAATCTCCCACTCTTTTCTCTGCATGCCTTCCAAAATTTCTATCAAGTGTTCAAACAAATTCTGCCACCGCATCCTTCAAATATAGTAATTTTTGGGTTGTGTTCAGTCAATCAAGTGTGAACCAGAAATTTTGCAAGTAGTCATGCTTGACTGCATGATAACTAAAGTTGACCTTACCAACATATGATTTGGCATAGACACAAAATCACTAACTCATCTTTTTCCACTGCAACTAAAAAACTGATCACTGCTCTGAGATTTATGGTGAACACCTATCTTCCTTCTGTCATACCGGTATACTAGTTTGCCACTGCACTTCTGTATTACCGGTTCATCCTTTTATTGTTGGTTTGTTCTACCAGCATCAAGTCTCTTCCCTTGTTTTCCAATGAGGTTTTGGTTTTCATACAACCTCAATTTTTCTTGCCTAAGTCACATTTAGTGACTTCGTCATCATCAGAGTGACCGATCTTCATGAATGACAAATCGGTTGGCTTAGTCTATCTTTCCTTGAGTTGATTGAACCTTTGGTGATTCATTACCAATGTTGTTTCCATGTGTTTGTAAGTCACCACTCTACCTACACCACTTCACCAATTAGTATCTTCACCGATAAGTGTTGGACATCAATGACAAATATTAGTGCATATATTAGTTCTTTGGATTGACTGGTTTTGTCAATTTCAACAATCCAACAATCTCCCCCTTTGGCATTGATGAGAAACACTTTAGAATCTGGCTAATTAGTTGCATGTTATTTTACTTCATTCATCTTTGTACTAGTCTAGTCATTACTTCTGGCCTGAGTAATGAATATCTCCTCCTCTCACTGGTAATACTCTGGGGCAGCAACTTTAGCTCAATCATTACTTACCGATCCTCAAGCACTCTAATCATATCTCCCCCTTTGACAACAATGCCAAAGAGTCCTTTATGTACACTTACAAGACTTCTCCCCCTAATCGGATTAGTCCACACTCATCAATCTAGTCTTTTTAAAAAAATAACCTTGAAATCATACCAGATTGATGTAGAGCCTTGTTTGCATACTTTACTGAATGGAGGGGCATGACCCCCAACTTACCTCTGAGATAGTCAAAGGTGTCCTTTTGTAGTGGCTTGGTGAAGATATCATCCACCTACTCTTTTGTTTGTATGTACTCCAATATCACTTCCTTTTCTTGAACTTCTTACCTTAGATAGTGATATTTGATGGCTATATGCTTCGTTTTGGAGTGCATCACCGGGTTCTTGGATATGTCAATGGCACTGGTGTTGTCACAGTGAATCACTACCGGTCCAACCACTTTTTCTTGTATTCCTTCAAGCAATTGCTTGATCCAGACTATCTGTGCAGTTGATTACAACAACTACATACCTAACCTCAGCTGTGGATTAAGATATGCAATTTTGTTTCTTACTTGTCCAAGATACAATCCTATCTCTGAGAAAGAATGCACCTCCACTAGTGTTCTTTCTGTCATCAATGTTCCCAGCCCAATCTGAATCAATGAAGACACTTAAACTGAAGTCTCCCTCATGTGGATAACAAAGAACATACTCATCAATCCCCTTTAGGTATTTGAATATTCTTTTGACTGCCACCATGTGAGTCTCTTTCGGATTTGCAGAAAATATGGCAACCAAGCCAACATCTTGTGCTATGTCTAGTCTGCTATGTACTGCATACTGCAACTTATCAATCATGGACCAGTAAAATGTCTCATTCACTTCTTCAGCCTCATCATATTTAGAGATCTTGCAACTTGTAACCATTGGAGTTCCAACATGTTTGTAATATTCCATTGCAAAAGTTTTTAGAATTTCCCTTATGTACTTAGTCAGATTGATGAAGATGCCATTCTTTAGTTAAGAGACTTGTAGGCCAATAAAAAACTTTATCTCACCAATCATGGACATCTCAAATTATTGCTTCATTTGTTCTACAAATATTCTGCTCATCTCATCATCTCCCCCAAAGATGATGTCATCTACAAATATCTTAGCGATTAGGTGTTTTCCTTCAGCTCCACTCTTTAGATGCAGGTTACTATTATCACTGGTTCTTTTGAAACCTATGCTTAGAAGATATGAGTGCAACCTCTCATACCAAGCTCTCGATGCTTGTTTCAGCCCATATAGACCCTTCTGCAACCTGCATACCATATTCCTTCCATCTTCAGATGCAAACCCTTCTAGTTGCTCTATGTATACTTCTTCCTCTAACACCCCATTTAAGAATGCCGATTTGACATCCATTTGGTAAACTTTAAAAATTTTATAAGCAACATAGGCCAGCTTAATTTTGACATCTTCCAGCCTGGCCACCAGTACGAAGGTTTCTCCATAGTCCAAACCTTCTTCTTGAGCATAGCCCTTACAAACCAATCTAGTTTTGTTTCTTATCACTTTATCGGTTTCATCCATTTTATTTATAAACACCCACTTGGTGCCTATTACATTTTTGTTTTCTGGTCTAGGCACTAGAGTCCATGTATTATTTTTCTCAATTTGCTCCAGTTCTTCTTCGATGGTATACTAATTTGCCACCACACTTCTATATTACCAACTCATCCTTTGATTGGTGGTTTTTTCTGCCAGCATCAAGTCTCTTCCCCTATTTGCTAATGAGGTTGAAGTTTTCCTACAACCTCAAGTTTTATTTCCTAAGTCACCTTTAGTGACTTCATCATAATCAGAGTGAACGATCTTCATGAATGACAAGATCATTGGCTTAGTCTATCTTTCCTTGAGCTGATTGAACCTTTGGTCATTCATTACCAATGTTGTTTCCATGTGGTTGTAAGTCACCACTCTACCTATACCACTTCACCATTTAGTGTCTTCAACTATTAGTGTTGGACATCAATGACAAATCTTAGCACATATACCAATTCTCTGGATTGACCGGTTTTGTCAATGCCAACAATCCAACACTGCAATGATGTAATCTCCTATGCTTGAGTACAGTTATGTTTAAGCTCAATACCATAAGACTAAATCCTCTTACATAAACCCAAATTGATCATAAATAATTGATCAAATACTCTGCATGAATGATTATTACATTATTCACTCCTATCACATCCCATATCCTATACATGATCTACAATGAGATCTTACATCATATATATACAAACCCTTGACCAGAAACAATAAGGTCGGCCACCAAACAATAAAATAATTACATAATTACAAAAAATGTTGGCCTAAGACCAAACAAATAATATCCAACCCATAAGAAATCCCAGAAACACATTGAGAAGTCCAATCAACACGTTACATTGAGTCGGTCCATAATCTAAAATAAACCGAGATGCAATTTAGGTCCACACATGATAAAGAAATATTCCCAATTAGCCATGTCTCAAACACGATCACCATTAGCATCCTAAATCTATACTATAAGACACACACCACTTATGCATAACATCAAAGATCTTCAACAAAGCTTTGCTGGTGAAACTATCACCAGAACAACAAACCAAGCTTACTAGCATACAGGATAGCATTTGATCACCAAATCAAAACCAATTGACTGAACATGAATCTGAGTAGCATATCTAAGCCAATTCCATAAGCCAAAAGATATGAGAGCCTACCAGATCATCATGATCTGATCCAACTAGAAAAAAAACAACCAACCAGGACCAAAAGGATACCGGTAAAGCAGCCAAAACAACTAGTGTTGAGATCAATGACAAAACATCAATGAAACACATAATCAATTCCTCCAAATGGCCAAGACCTAGCACTACAAAACCAATTTGTGAGAACAAGAATAGAACAAACACAAGTGCAGATGATGAAGAAGAAAGTCATCTATTCATGGCTCATGAGACACAAAGCGAGATGCACACATTAGAAAGTGATCATGTAGATCAAACCTACCGGCAAGATGTGTTTTGCAGTGATGGTGAAGATGAAGAAGATGATGAATCTCAAGTTGATATTGAAAGAGATCTGGTAAGTGCCCTAGATGAGCTGAAAAATGTTAGGAAAGAATTTAAGAATTACAAAATTTCAGCTCATGTAGAATGCAGCTAGTTGAGAACATGTCGTGAAGAGTCAGATAAGAATATTTGCATCTTCACAACTCAACTAGAAGAAGCCAAAGGAATGAATGATGAATTAAAATCAGTCTTTGATGCCAAGGTGTGTAGATGTGAAGAGCTAGAGCTTGAAGTGGAGACAAAGGATAAATAATGTCAAGGGCTAAAAGGAGAAATGGAGAATCTTCAGAAAGACTTTGAGAAGTGCCAATATAAGCTCAAGGTGAGGATTCAGTTTAGTGGCATCACTGAAGCCTTGGAAAAAATGTTGAACAAATAGAAGAACTCCAAGGATACTAGAGGATTAGGTTTTGGTGTTGTTGAATGCTCCACAAGCAAGGCTATCTCCAACAAAGAAATTAAGTTTGTCTCCACAAATGGAAACAACAAAGGACAGACCTTCACTATCAGAAATGATCCAAGAAGGAAGATAGACCTAATTACAACCGATGAAGATATGAGGATGAAGACCGGTGCTGAAAGGAAGAATAATGATAATTAAAAGGGAAAAGGAAAGCTGAGAGAATATTACTTTATTAGTAACAAGAATTAGAGAATATAGTCGAGAAGATCTTCTACTGGTAGAGGACAAAGAAATGTTGTTGTTCCCAATAACAATCCCCGGAGAAGTAGAAATGGAGAAACCAAGCCAGTAAGATCACCTCATGCTTCGAAAAATAAATTTTTAAGTTGTATGCCCTCCTTCTCCAGTTACTGGTTTGCATGCAAAGAATATGGTCATAGAGAAGATGAATGCAAAATAAGGTCTAGTAATAGACAAAATGTTTATCCTAGGAACAACAATTCTTCTTGTCAAAGATGTAATGGTTTTGGCCATAGAAGTCATGAGTGTAGAAAGATGAATCTTCAAACATATGGCAACCTGTCCACCCTCTCTTCCAACAAAATTACAAGGTATAGCAACTATGGTTAGCATGGAAGAGATAATAGAATGTATGAGAGACAATTTTTTGGATGGAACAAAAGGATAAGTGTTGCTGCAAGATCAAGAAATCTACCAGTTCTGGTAGTTGGTTACAACAACTTGATCAAGAGAAGAAGATCAAAACGGTTTGATAGAAGGTCCTCCAATCATCTGTCTAGCATGAATACAATATGCTTCTACATAAATTTTCTTATTCAAAATACAAAATACTATAGTGTAAGGGCCAATCAGCAAAAGAAGGTAAGACTTTCTCCTAAGATTGTAAATGAGGAAAGGAGTGAGACCAAGTAGGCATAGAGGAAGGAGGATAATATATCCATGGACTAGCATTGTGCACCCAATACATAGGTGATATCTCCTAAGGCCTAAAGGAGATGTAGGACCTTATGGGGAGTTATATATTGATCATATCATTCACCCTCATAGTTGAAATGGACAAATGGAAGGACAAGCTACTGTCGGTATAAGGGAAAAGATGAGATGGCAGTCTGTGTAGTTAGTGCCATGGCTAGATACCTAAATATGAGAGATGGAGTATTACCACATGTTTCAGTGAATGATTCAAATTGATATTGGGATCATAGGCATTTGAAACAAGAAGATAGAGGTTAGGGGAAGGTGCTCCGGTGGAGATGTTGATCTGGTATAGTAAACTGGTATGTATAGCATGTTAACCGATATGGATATTGATCGGTATTGCAAGTAATGTAAGTTAATATGTTCCAAGATCATTGCAATAAATTTGGTGGCATGGGTTGAGGTAATTATGTCTCAGGTGTGTAAAGCGGAAAATCGAACCCTAGGTGTTCTCCCCCACTCCAAGGAGAAAGGGGGTCACTAGGGTTGACGGTTTTCACTTAGGAGGGACTTTACATTCAAAAGAGGGGTTGAAACCCACAAGATCCAATCCCACACAATGCAGGAGTGGATTCTAAATGAGTTTCAAGGGTTGAGACATCAAGGATACCCTCTTTTGTAAAGAATGTAGATAGAAAGATTGAACTAGGA
The DNA here is from genome assembly GCF_030272615.1 of Cryptomeria japonica. NCBI lineage: Eukaryota > Viridiplantae > Streptophyta > Pinopsida > Cupressales > Cupressaceae > Cryptomeria > Cryptomeria japonica. The sequence continues at coordinate 689,384,063 of NC_081413.1, forward strand.
ATGCATGTAAAGTAAGAAAGATTCGCTTATAAACAGAGATAGGGATACGGGATGAAGCTACGGACCTGGAATTAGCAGTAAAATGTTGAGATGATGCTGTTCTGCAAATTTGAGCAAAATTTGATGGGACGATGGCACCCGACGTGCACACGGTCCTCCGAAAAATCCGCGAAACGAAGGGGGATCTGTTCGTCTCTGCACAAGGGTTCCAGATCTTCAATTACAGCCGCGTACTTACAACCTACACATAGAAAAGAGAGGACGATTGGGGGGTTAGGGATTAGGGGTTTTCATTTAGGTCAAACCCTAGTTTTGGAATTAACCAAGAAATGAGAATGTTGTAAATGTAAATGTTTGTAATGTAAACAAGTACTGATACCTTGTTGTAAGAATATTTGTATTCTTACATGCGAAGGTGTAATGTATGTTATGTGTTATGTGTAGTGATCTCCTCTTCAATGGTTGAATCCTTGTCTTGAATGCAACACTTAGCCTTGAATGGAGACATGGAATGATCAATTGCTTGAAGAAATGCTTGAATGCTTGCCTAGCGCTTTCGCCTCTTGTACACATATGTCCCTCCGCCTCAAATGGGAGAGGAAATGTAGTTTATATACTTGTCAATTAGGGTTGAAAGACTAATTTTTCTGACCTTGGGCCGACCAGGAAACAATATTTCCCGAATTGCAAACTTAAAGACCCGAAGCCCCAAAAGAGACCGGGCCCAAAATAGGGCCAGGGACCAGGGCACTGGGCGCCATGGTCCTGGGGGACCAGGGTGCTGGGCGCCCTAGTCCTAAAGGACCAGGGCGCTGAGTGCCATGGTCCCACCTCTAGGGACAACAGGGTGCAAGGAGGATCAGGCCAGGGTGCTGAAAAATGCAGTTTTTGATGTCATGAACAAGTTTCGGGGTCTCCATTCAGGTTCAGTGTTGCGTTGCCATCGTGAAGACCCAAATGCAGTCGAAATTGCAAGTGTCACAATTTTAGGACGCTACATTTAGCCCCCACTTTAGCAGGAGTATAAGCGTACGCCCATACTTCCGGTAAAGTACAAGGAAACAACACTAAGAAACTTTCACCACATCAAGAAGGCAAGATATACCAAGCCCCCAGTGGACTAAGGATCTTACGACTTCGATTGACAAAGTAAAAGGGAAGATCACGAGGGAGAACCATGACTATCAGTAGTAAGGTTCCCTCACTATGAGTCATGCAAGAAAGATATCAAAAAGTTTCAAGGCAAAGCTAAATTTGTCAAGAAATTTTCAAGTATCTTGAAGAGATATGAACGGGGTGTATGCCCCGCTACGTTAAAGCGATCGCACATGCCCCATCGGGGGTGATTGCTTTAAGGTAGTGATACATATAGGAAATGAGAAGGAAAGGAGCACGTTATCACAAGGATTTAGCCCCCAAGTGTGAGATAAGCCCAAAGATAATAGACACAAAACACAAAGCACAAGGTGACTTCGCTTTCCTCGGGGTCAGTATGCTGTATGATAATTCATGTATATATCATATGTATGTATGCATAATTGTTCTTCATTCCCCAATCAAGGAAGGTCACCTAGAAGAAGGGAACACATGTGTCTTTTGAGTCAACATGAGAGAGACCAAAAGAGATCTCAATGCTTTGCATCGTCCTCAAGTAGACAACACTAAGGACAACAAATAGAAGAATGAGAATAACACATAGAAGAAGTAACAAAAGAGAGAAGGAAAGAATCTGCTATGCTAATGAACTAGTCTAGCACGTCATCTACCCCCCGATCTTGCTGATCAATGTTTCAAGAAGGTAGGGAATATGCTAGAGGAGGAACATCCAACACAACAGATGGAGCTATCACGAGATCCAAAAAGGGCTATGTTCATGTTCAAAGCCACGTTGTTCTTGTCTAGGAGCTAGGATAAGTGCTTTAGAAAATTCATTAGATAAATGGTTATCAACATCAACATATTCATATTCACTATCAGAATGAAAAGAAGTAACATTTTCATCATGAATAACATTTTCATCTATATCATCATCAAGATTTATAAAAATAGGATCTTTAACTTGCACAAGATCAAGACCATCATGCATCTTATGTTTAGGAGATTTTGGCTCAATTTCCGGCTAAGGAGAAAATGGAATAATGCTAGCTGAAGGTGTTTTTGGGGATTGCAAAGTTTGAGAAGCAGCTGCCTGAGCTCTAAGACGACATTTCCATCGGCGTTCACATGAAGAATGATTTCATCTAGTCTTAGTAGGAAGTTGAGAAGATTGAGGAGGAGAAATGTTCTCATCCTTATCACTTGGGTGTTTAGGTTGTGGTCTCTTAGGTTGGATAATAGGAGAAGAAGAAGGTCTCTTCTCTCTATAAAAAGAAGGAGGAGGAACTGCTCCATATAAAGGAAGAATATTTGGTTTAGGAAGGAGACCAAGTCCATCATGATGAGGAGGTATAGGTCTACTTTTAGAAGGTTTATTAGGGATAGACATAGTCACATCCATAGGGATGGGTTGGGAATCTTCTTGAGGAAAGACATTAGTTTTATCTTTCAAAGGAAGAACTTCCTTCTCAAGAATGATAGGAATATCAAGTTTGGGTGTTCTAGGTTCACTTAGAGATAGGATCATATCTTTTTTCCACTTTTGATAAGATTTGAAAAGATGATCACTTCACCGTGGAAGAGATTGGAATTGTTTAGGCCAAAAATAATCAATAGGAATGCTAGAAGTTCTTTCAGCTGGTTTAAAGAGACTATGATTGACAGTAACAACTTCACCATTATGGGGAAATTTCAAACACTTGTGAATAGGAGAAGCAATAGATTTCATGGAAGACAGCCAAGGATAGCCTAGCTTCACACGAAATTATTCGGACGATGGAATAATAGCAAAGCTCACATCAAGGGATTTGTTATGGACCTCAATAGGTAATGTAATACAACCAATTGCAGGAGAAAAAAATGCATCAAATAATTTCACAACCACATTTGTTTTGTCATAGATCACTTGATTCAATTGCAAAGTAAAAAGAAATTCTTCAGTAATGATATTAACCGTACAAGAAGGATCAATAAGCACTCCACGGCAAGGTGTATTCTTGACTTTTGCAACTATATATAAAGGACCATCAGGTGCCCTGATAGTTTCACTAGAATCAAAGGTGATGGAAGGTTCTTTAGGGATTTTCTGTTTCTCTACAAAGTTAATCACATTCGGAGTCATAGACACAAGATCATCAGGTGAGACAGAGGAATCATTAGTATCAATCACATTAGAGGTATGAGAAGGTAACGGATCAGTAAAAATTGGAAGATTTTGGTTAGGAGGAGCTACAGATGTATTGCCTTTATCATTCACACCAGAAACAGAGATAGTATTATTATCAATCAAATCTTGAATTTTACCCTTTAAAGCAAAACATTTCTCAGTATCATGCCTAGGTTGATGATGAAATTGACAAAAAGATTTGTTATCAAAATAGGGTGAATTAATCTTTGTAGGATCGATTTTCTTTATAGGAGGGAGAGTAAGCACATTTTGTTCCAATAACTTATTCATAATACTATACAATGATTCATTCAAAGGAGTAAACTTTCTTTCTTTCTTGAAAAATTTAGAAATAGGAGGCACACCTGATGCTGCATTCACATTGTTCTTGACAATGTTTTCATTGAATTTAATGGACTCTCTGTTCAGTTTAAACTTCCCAAATGGTTGTTGACTACTATCACCCTTATCACTCGGAGCCATAGGATTTGCTTGTTCCATTTGACTCACAGTCAGTTGATAATTGTGAAGAGTTGCACACAACTGTCGGAAAGAAGTAAACTCAGAAAACAGAAGTTTTTCTCTAATATATTTTTGTAAATTAGAAATAAAGATTCTTTGAATATCATTGTCAGGCACTGGAAAAGAAATTTGAGCATACAAATGCTTATATCTACCAATGAAATCAGTCACTTTTTCTTTAACACCTTGTTTACAATGCATTAAATCAATCAAAGTAACTTTAGGACTTATATTGTTTTGAAATTGTTGAATGAAAGAATTTGCCAGTTGTTCGAAAGAAGTAATAGAATAAGAAGGCAACGAGCAATACCATTGTAGGGCTTTATCTCTTAATGTTCTAGTAAATAGTTTTGCAAGCAACCTTTGGTCATAAGCAAAATCAATACATATTGTTTGAAAAGTCTTAACATGTGTTAGAGGATCACCCTTACCATTATAAAGCTCCAAATGCGGAATTTCAACATGTTTAGGGGGAATAGCTCGAACAATGTTAAGAGAAAGTGGGCTCGCAACATCAAATGTGGGCACACTAAACTTATATTGATTCATAGAGGCAATTTGTTGCTGTAAAGAAGAGACAGTTTGTGCAAGATTGTTAATGGTCGCTTTAGTCGAAGAGTTAGATTGTGATGGAGGTGTTATGTTATTGAAAGAAGGTAGAGATTAAGGTGGTGGGACACTATGATAGTTAGTCATAGGAGATGATTGAAAAGGAGGAACACTACAAGGAGGAATGGAATGGTTAAACGAATTGCCCCCTTGCGCCAGGTTCATTTGCGGAGATGTAATAGGGACACTCATTGAAGGAATGAATGAAGAAGTCAGATTAAATGAAGGAAGAGGGTTAATTGAAGAAGAAGGATTTCCCCCATGACTGGTGATCATAGGAGGAATGTCTTGTATTGAAGTAGTCATTATGTTTGATGTATAAGTAGGTATACTAGCAATAGAAGTTGTCAAAGGAATAGAATGATTGTCTTGAGTAGGAGGTTGTGTATAACCCAAAGTTTTAGCACAACTCTTCATAGGCATCACATTTGAATCCATAATGTGTGCAATACCACGCAAAATATCAATTCCATTCTTATCACTTTGAAGCATACGTTTTAGACCCTCAATTAAAGGAAGAGCTTCACTATCAGGGTATTCTTGAGACATCCATTGTCGAAAATCGTCAAATTGGTTATCCAATTTTGAAAGTTGTTCTTCAAAAACCTCATGGAGAGCTTCTTCATCGTTAGGAGGATTAGAGGAATTACTCGTGTCCTTGTTAAAAAGGCCATTCAAATTAGGTTCCATTTCCTCAATAATTAAACCTTGGAAAGACTTAATTCTAAGGCTTCGTCTAACGGGAATAGTGTAAGTAGGGCTTATTGTTGTAAAACTCATGCACTAGGGAGAGAGAGAAGATTTTGAATTTTAAAGGTAGCAAATTTCAATAAAATCAGCCAATCTCCTAGATTTAAGCTATTAAATACAATCAGGACAATCTCCCGAAATTTTGGAAAAAATGTCCGGGACCGTGGTAAACGGAGTGCACACGGTCCTCGCAACTTTTTTTTGAAATTTTCAGGGATGAAAGTTATGATGATTTTAAAGCTAATCAGAAAAAATTGAGTGATTTTATGATCTGTAGATAGGCCAAATTAAAGTTGCAATCTCAAAATTGAACTCTACCAAGATTGTCGAAAAAATGCAAAATTTGAATTTTGAAAAAGAGAGGGAAACTGAAATTTTGAATTTTATGATTTTAGAGGGAATACCAAAAGTAATGTCGGTTTTGAAATTTAAAAATTGACTCAATTTCACGCAAAATTCAATTTTGAAAGTGGAAATCAAGGTTGTTGTAATTAAACATTTAATTTCAAAAGTCACAAATTGCAAAAATTTGAATAAAGCACTGAAATTTTGAATGAATGCCAACACACTTTTCAGATTTAGGATAGTAAGAAGCACAATTTTGACATGAATTTTAGTTTCAACAATTTTTGAATGATTATAAGCCTCAATCCAAGCAATCACTAGACCAACTTTGACTGTAATTTTGAAAGTGTTAGAATTAATGAAATCAGCCAAAATTCTAGATTTTAGCAGAAAAATACAGTAAGATCTAACTCCCGAAATTTAAGAAAAAATGTCAGGGACAATGGCGCCCGGGGTGCACATGGTCCTCACAACTTTTTTCCAAATTTTCAGGGATGAGAGATATTATGTTTTAAAAATTAGGGTTTTGACACTTAACCACTTAATTTTCAAAATTAAAGCACAGATATGATTTGACAATTTGTATTAGAAGGGTAGATCTGAAACAAGCATTAACAATTAAACACTTCGCAAGCTCAATTATTAAAAAGAATATTTTAGGGTTTTGTGCAATTAACCTCTAAAATTTGCAAAAGATCAAACATGGAAATGTAATTAAAGGAGAAAATTTTTTAGATCTAACCATGAATAATTAGAATTATAATGTTTCACGTCGGGTTCACCAAAATGTAAAGCGGAAAATCAAACCCTAGGTGTTCTCCCCCACTCCAAGGAGAAAGGGGGTCACTAGGGTTGACGGTTTTCACTTAGGAGGGACTTTACATTCAAAAGATGGGTTGAAACCCACAAGATCCAATCCCACACAATGCAGGATTGGATTCTAAATGAATTTCAAGGGTTGAGACATCAAGGATACCCTCTTTTGTAAAGAATGTAGATAGAAAGATTGAACTAGGAATGCATGTAAAGTAAGAAAGATTCGCTTATAAACAGAGATAGGGATACGGGATGAAGTTGTGGACCTGGAATTAGCAGTAAAATGCTGAGATGATGTTGTTCTGTAAATTTGAGCGAAAGTTGACGGGACGATGGTGCCCGACGTGCACATGGTCCTCCGAAAAATCCGCGAAATGAAGGGGGATCTGTTCGTCTCTGCACAAGGGTTCCAAATCTTCAATTACAGTCGCATACCTGCAACCTACACACAAAAAAGAGAGGATGATTGGGGGGTTAGGGATTAGGGGTTTGCCTTTAGGTCAAACCCTAGTTTTGGAATTAACCAAGAAATGAGAATGTTGTAAATGTAAATGTTTGTAATGTAAATAAGTACTGATACCTTGTTGTAAGAATGTTTGTATTCTTACATGCGAAGGTGTAATGTATGTTATGTGTTATGTGTAGTGATCTCCTCTTCAATGGTTGAATCCTTGTCTTGAATGCAACACTTAGCCTTGAATGGAGACTTGGAATGATCAATTGCTTGAAGAAATGCTTGAATGCTTGCCTAGCGCTTTCGCCTCTTGTACACATATGTCCCTCCTCCTCAAATGGGAGAGGAAATGTAGTTTATATACTTGTCAATTAGGGTTGAAAGACTGATTTTTTCAACCCTGGGCCGACCAGGAAACAATATTTCCCGAATTGCAAACTTAAAGCCCCGAAGCCCCAAAAGTGACTGGGCCCAAAATAGGGCCAGGGACCAGGGCACTGGGCGCCATGGTCCTGGGGGACCAGGGTGCTGGGCGCCCTAGTCCTGAAGGACTAGGGCACTGGGCGCCATGGTCCCACCTCCAGGGAGAGCAGGGTGCAAGGAGGATCAGGCCAGGGTGCTGAAAAATGCAGTTTTTGATGTCATCAACAAGTTTCGGGGTCTCCATTCAGGTTCAGTGTTGCGTCGCCATCGTGAAGACCCAAATGCAGTCAAAATTGCAAGTGTCACAATTTTAGGATGCTACAAGGTGATATTTGAGAAGACCTGAATGACAATGTATTGGTCTAGTAGTTGATCTCATGTGCTTGCATCACTATGGGTCAACCAGTTTGATAGATGATATGATGTTGATATGATTTGGCATTGTGGTCATGTAAAGTCATGTCACAAGTCATGATGGATGTAATGGAGTTGGAAGATCATCAGTAGATCATGTATTCTTAGCTCTACCATTATAAGGTACAAATTGGAGTCCCGATTTAGGACTTGACAAGAAAAGAAGTTTTGAGATCTATGGTTCAAGGGGAGTTCACAGCCGTATCGTCTGAATTGTATTAGACATGTTGGACACAAGGGGAGATTAGGTGTCTATGTTTCACTACCAACCATTGGTTGAAAGGAATAGTTGTATTTCCCACTGGGAGATAGATCTGCAAACAAAGAGAAAAGTTCCCAAGAAACTAGTTGTGAACAAAGTGGGGTAGTTACTTGCATAGGGGGATAACATACAAGTGATATCAAATTGGTATTAGTGTTAGCTTGAACACTTGGTATTAGAAAATTAGAGTCAGAATAACTTTATGCATAACAAAGGGGGAGTAGATGCAGTCTGACTAGAAGGTAAGTGAATTTTACTGACACACTTTTCTATAATTTATATCAAATTAGTATATACACTTGGTAGCAGAGAAATTGGTGTCAGTTGGTGTCCAAACCCTCTATCTCAAATGTTGTTGGTTGAGAGGATGCAAATTCAAATGGTCAAATGATGAGAAGAAACTGGTAGAATGCTCTATGAGTACCCTTTGCCATTGTTGTCAATGGGGGAGAGAAAATTTGTAGTATACTAGATACTACATGAGTCATCAGTAAGAACCATGAAATACCTATCTCCCTAAATACTTCTAGTTTTCATAGGACAACACAAATCAGTATACACAAGATCAAGTAAATTTTCTACTGAAAATGACTTACCTTTGAAAGTTGAGGAAGACATCTTCCCAAGTTGACATTCTCTGCACAAAGAATTCTCCAGTTTGTTTAGGAAAGGCAATCCTCTTACTGCCTGGATCTTACTCACCTTTATAATATTATCAAAGTTCATATGACAAAGTCTCCTATGCCATATCCAACTGTCATCAAACTTCGCCATCAAACACTGCCTACATTCAATTGAAACAAGTTACCTCTAGTTTTCTTACTAGTGGCAATAAGTTCACCACTCTTTCCAATTATACTGCAGACTCCACCTTTGAACTTGAGAATGAGTCCTTTATCATTTAGCTGAGCAACACTCAACAGGTTATGCTTAAGACCTTCTACCTAGTAGACATCATCCGCACTACTCTTTCTATTCAGTGAGATGTATCCTTTTCCTTTTACCAATCATGGTGCATCATTTCCAAATCTGACAACACCTCCATCATATTCTTCTAGAGATGGAAACTTTCCCCGATCACTAGTCATGTGGAGAGAACACCCACTATCAATAATCCACTCATTAGATTTGTCAATGTGAGAAACAAGGGATTTATTGTCAGACACTTAATCCTTTACAACTACAAACACTATGTCTTCATTCTCTTCATCCTCAGATTCTTCATCAGTAACACCTCCATCCACTGCAACAAGACAATTTCTTCTATTTCCTCCTTTATACTTTCTAAACCTCTCCGGTTTATCCTTATTGTCATTTTTAGGATAATTAATAGCTATATGTCCTATCTTATTGCAGGAAAAACATTTTAGAGGAAGCTTACCTCTATATTTACCAGTTCCTTTTGGAAATATTTTAGCAAGAAGAGCTTCAAACTCCATCAGAATCTTTTCATCATCCATATCTCTGCATTGCCTAGATTCATAATTGGTACCTACTTCTTTTCCTTTTATGTATGGTGCAGTGGATTCTTTAAAGGCTGACTTAGTCTTCTGAACACTTCCATCCTAGCTATTCAACTCATTTGCAGTCAACTTTGCAATGATAGAGTCTAAGAATACCTTGGTTTTGTCAATAGACCTTAGTTCTTGAATAGCAGTAACTCTAATTGCATATACCGATAATAATGATCTCAAAACTTTACTGACAACGGTGACATCATTAATTGTTCCACTAGTGCTCTTGATATCTCCAACAATAGTCTTGATCCTTATGCCATATTGTTGAATGGTTTGACCTTCAACCATCCTCATGTCTTCAAATTTTCCTCTAAGGCTCTCTTCCTTAGCTTGCTTGACATGCTAATCACCACCATAAATAGTTTCAAATGTGTCCCATACATCCTTAGGAGTGTCCTTATCTTGTACATCAATGAACTCAATATCGGACAAACTGCAGATAAGGGCTTCCATGACTTGCCCATTTTCTTGAATCTCTTTTTTGATCATCGGTCAGATTGATAGTGGGGATCACATAGGAATTCTCAACATAGCTCCAATGTTGAGCACCCATAATCTTGATGTAAATCTCAATTTTGTCCTTCCATATTTTGAAGTTATCTCTATTGAACTTAGGACCTTCCCTCTTCATCATTACAATACGATCTTTTACGTCAAGCGGTTAAGCTTATATCACCCAGGACTTGGAGTAGCTCTGATACCAATTGATGAATAATTATGAGAAATAGATACCCTAACTGGTACTGAGAGGGAGGGTGAATCCGTACATACAAAAACTTCTCTCCACAACTTATCAAGTTAAAACAATACTAATTGGTTGCCTTCATCACTGAACTTAACCATGGCAATAACGGTTAAACACAATAAGACTTCAGAAAGTCAAAACCAATAAAACTGAATACTTCAAATACATTCAACACTTGATAACTACTTCACCCATAAACATATGCATGTGGTATATCAATAATACCATAACCATTGGATCTGCATGCATAACCACTTAAACAAAGAATACTTAATCATCACATGAAAAATGCACAACTCATGACACACAAATTTTTCACGTGGAAACCCAAATGGGAAAAACCATGGTGGGGATGAATACCCACAAGCTTTTTTTTGAACTCTTTTGAAGCTTTCTCTGTTAGGATCCTAGTCTGGTTAAAGACTTTACAATAAGGTTCTTCTAGGAACCGATCCTATTAAAGATCACCCAGTTAAGGGATGGCTATATACCCTGTTAAAGGTTACCTCACTAGAGGATTTGAAGAATTCAATGAACTTGAGTCACCAGGCTAGAGGATTTACAGTAAGCCTATTAAAGGTACCTAGCAAAGGTATTTTCCTTCTGTTGAAATGGTTAGAAGACAACAGGTAAAACTCTGATCTGATAATAGCACTACATGCCAAGGCAGATCCTTTTCAGTTCCTCTACTCTACAATCACACTTTGCAGTTTTCACTCACTGGTCTGGCAATTATCTCATCACTTGGATACACACACAACTTTTTCCAACAACTTACAATAACAAACATCATCAACCTTATAAACCCTAAACCCTAAGCATTTAGGTTTACAATTACAAGCGGTCCAATCCTGACCGTCCAAACACTTTTCATAGAATGAAACAATCTCAAATACATCACAAGTCATTCTGCATCATCCTCTCTTCACCACACATAGAAATCAGTAACCCATCACACTTTCTTCTCATGCCGCTAAGAAGAATGTTCATTCCCAAGGTAGGCATTTAATGTAGTTGATCTTCAAGGAAATCCTTCACGTGCACAAAACTGATGTGGCATCTCAATCTCATCCTCATCTCTTAGCTAACTCATCACAAAATGTCCCCGGTTGTATTACATAAGCTAGATTTCCAAACTGGAAACCCTAGAGCTGAGACTACCAACTGGTAGTCACAGTTAGTGAAACCCTGACATCAGTTCACTACATCTCTTCATATTGGTTCACCAACTTCTTCCAATATTCATACCGGTTCACTTGTACTTATTGACATCAATGAAAACATACATTATCATCATATCAACATGTTGGTTCATCATATGCCAATAGTCCACTCTATAGGCTTTCAGGTCATCATATGACCATGCAAAAACATGCTTATATTTTCTAAGAAAACTTATCAACATGATCCTTATTTTTGGACTAATCTGTTTGCCAATGTAGACCTTTCTAGGAGATGAATTAGTTCCTAAGTTAATTTTTTCAAGGTCCTCTTTGGTTACTGGGGACTGCTTCATTGTTTGAATATCTTGACTGTAAAACATACTTTCTAGAGCTACTGACCCTTTTGGGATTTTATTTGTCTTTAGCTGCACTACCTTATTCCCAAAAACAATATCTCTTCCATTTATAAGTCACTGAGAGGGGGGGTGAATCAGTGCAAGTACCTATTTCCAACATTCCTATAGAGCTACATCACCTAACTCTTCATCGATCACCTGTACCAGTTTCCTAAATGTAATATTGATCCTTGTTTACTAGTTGAAGTCCTATTTTTTGTTTCACTATTAAACTATCTCCTATACTGGTTATGCTTTACCGGTTGGCCTAAAAGACTTAGATGACTATCAAAACATAGTTTCCATCAATAAAAACATTAAACAAGTAATCAATCAACCTATTACATGATATCATCATCATCAAGCCAACATAATAAACTGATCTAACCTGAGATAAAATCAATTTTGAATCTCCCCATATAGACATTTTCTTTATCCCATTCTTAGTGGCAATATTTAAACCTAGTAACAACGCCTCATATTTTGCCACATTGTTAGTGCACTCAAAAAGTAGTTGGAAAGAATACTTAAAAGTCTTCCCACTAGGTGTAATAAAAACTACTCCAGCACCTGACCCTTCCTTTCTGTAAGTCCCATCAAAGTACATGTGCCACAGATCCTCCTTACTATTCTGAATTTCAGCTATGGGAGGTTTTGCAACCTCTTGGGGTGATTGAATAGGTTTAACTTTTAAGTTCCCCGTATCGAAGTCACAGAACACCACCATGTTATTTAGGTCAGCTTTCTCAATAGTGGTACCAGACCTAGGTTCTCTTTCTAACCTAACAACTTTCCCATTAACAAGGATAGTTAACATAGGTTAAATCTAGTTGAACATTTCTCCCCACCACTATCGTCCATTGTCTTAATAAAAGCATACCGTAATTGTAAGGACATCTACAACTGTCACATCCACTTTGTAAGGGGCTTCTAGGAAATTTGCTATCTTGACCTTTTAAACTTTTAATGATGCCTATCACAGGAATAAACCTATTATCCATGGCATAAAACTTACCATTATTGTAGTCAACATTAAACCCAAGTTCCCTCATGACCCCCACATGCATGATATTAATGGCAGCCCCAGAATCAATCATATATTGTTTTACATGCTTTCCATTTACTATCAAAGTCATATAAAAGAAATCTACTTGTGAAGGAACTTTAGTGATAGTAATTCCTAGATAGACTTCGAGAGCTTGCATTGTTTCAGAGTGTTCCCCTTGTGTACACTTAATTTCATCTTCTAAAACAACATTGTTGTGCAAAATATATTGGGGCATACTAGGAACTCCATTTATCAAAGCTAAAGCATTGTTTCTATACTCAGGGATCTTCATCATTTCTAACAAAGGAACATAATTTTTCATTTGGGAGAATGTTTGCATCATATCAAAAGAAGGTGTTGTAAAAGTACCTAGATTGACCTCCTTTTGAACTGTCACTTTTGGTTGCTTTTCCTTCTCAGCCACAACTACTTTTGGGGGAGCTTCAACTATGACCTCCTTATCAATCTTCTTGAATTTTGTGCTCTCTTTTGGCACATACTGCTAGGCAGGATGGTTTTTACTACATTGTTCTTTTCTTTCGTAGATGGTGGAGGAGTCTATTTCTTAAGTTCCAACTACTCATCCTTTATGAAAATTCCTCCAGGTTTTCCTTGGTTGGGTAAAGCACCCTTGGGCTTAAATTATACCCTCTTAACCTAAGTAACGAGAACCACAGTAATTACTTTGATTTCTCCCTTAGAGGGTCTCCTTAAACTGATGTTTTCAGGCTGATCATTACAAGCATTGACCCTATAATAATCCCCATTTTCTTCATTAGTAAACACTTCCTGATGGTGGCTTCTATTCCATAATTTTTGAATATCTACATCTATTTCTTCTTCATTTTCTTTAGAGGTTGAGCACTCATACTCATTATTAGCTTGAAAATAAAACATATTCACCATGTGATCAATGAATCTGTCTTCCTTGTAGATATCATAGTCATCATCATCTTCTTTTGTGGCCTTTTCTACTATGCATTGGGCTTGTGTATGTGCCAGATTACATGCCACACACCATGGGTTGTATTTGCAAGCCTTCGGTTGCCAAACACAGGCCGCCCATCCTTCCAGTTTGTGTTGTAGGGCATATCATGCAACTTAGGTTTGTCATGCCTTTGAAAATTAGGCCTATCATGCGATATGACTTTCTCATTTCTATCCACTTTGTAGCTCAAATCCTTCAAGGCACTCATAACCTTATCCAGCTTATCCTCTTCTTTAGGCACTTTGTTGTGTTGTCCTTTTGGATTTGGCAAAATTCTAACATCATCTCTTCTTGATGTTTTTCCTAAGGCTTTCTTATTTTTTATAATGGTCTCAGCAAGTTTAAAAGTAGCTACCAAAGTTGGGGGGTTACTTGACCTCAACTCATACCCTATCTTAGAATCAAAAGAATCAAAATAGAAAACCAAGTTCATATTGTCAACTGGCTTTAGACTAAGAGGAATTTTATTTAGTATTTTGATGAATCTATTATTGAAAAAAGCAACATCCTCATTCTGATTTTTTTTATATTGGTTAGCTCATGCAAAACAAATTTAGGGTCTAAATGATCACCATATTGATCTCTAAACATTATTTTAAAGTCTTGAAATGATCTGATAGATAAATCAGGCAAACACTTGTACCATTCCCTAGCATCATCAGTTAAATATTGCATAAACATTTTCATGAAAACATCTTCACCTTCAACTTCAAAGTTATCCATTATATTTTGAAATGTTCTAAGATGACCTTCCCCTGAGATTGCATTATTTCTTGAGAATTTATGGAGTGTATCTCTTTATTCATTGCTTGCTGGATTTGGGAAACCTATTATCGCATTGAAATCAATCTATCTATATCTATCCAGTTGCACTGGTCTCCTAGCAAACTGATTTTGTATTTGTTGTTGGCGTATGTTTCCTTGATTAGGAACTTCTTGTTGTTGTTGTTGTAGGGGTATATGATATTTTTGCTGGTACTCTCCTGCCATTTGTTGCCGAAATTGCAAGAATTGCAAATACTGTTGGTAAGCATTGTTTCCTCCCATTTGGTTATTATTTTGATACACTAGTGGGGTAGGATACTACGAGTCAAAAAGAAACTGCAGAGGTGGTGGGCCAAACATTTGGCCTGATGTGTTTGTTAGGAACCTAGAAGGACAATTGAGGAGGGAGGGTGAATCAGTTGTCAACTAGTTGTCAATAAATTGTAACCCAAATACAAACAATATCAACTTAAACTTTAGTGTCAGTAAACCAAACTTAAATGTTGGTAAACAGATTGACAGTTATAGCAGTACTGGTATAACTTAATGCATGAAATAGAAAGAGAAACAACATCCACAACACATGACACAAACATTTAAACATGGAAACCCTGTAAGGGGAAAAACCACGGTGGGAAACCTTACCCAAAATCAGATGATACTATTGCAGATAGTAAGTGTATACAAATGGGGTCTGCACATGCAGAAAGGCCAACCGCCTAGAGATCACTGTTGAATAAAAAAATGGGAGTCACACTGACTACAATTGGATGGTTAAATCCAATAACAATGTACTGCTTCAGAATAGCATCTGCAATACTAGATTCAATATCAGTTTAAGCTTTGACCATGAGTGTCGAACACCTTCATAACCTTCCTTCAACCTTCAGATAATGTCTACGTGATTCACACAATGATCTACTTAATTTCTCTCTTCAATATTCACACACACTCATATGATACCCTAATATTCAAATAAGATCTTATAATCATTTATACAAAACCTAAAACCACATGTTGAGGTCGGCTCACTAAAGATGTTACATTCAAATCAATTACAAAATAAGTCTTGATACGATACAATATGTCAGCTCAATACATTTACATATTATCCAATCAATAAACCATTTGCAAAACGTGTCATGTTGATCTAGAATAGATATCCTGTACGAGTCCATAACCTAGACTTATTTATCAGTAAAGGCAAATATGTCAGCCCGATTAGACCAATAAGCAAAACACCAAATCCAAACTTCCAATCCATGTTTTTGACATAACCAAATGATCTACAGATGATAACAAGTCATCATCACTATCAGTGAACAATATATCCTGCTGGTGAATATATACTGATGTCTATGCATAAACCAATATCCATGTCAGAACCACAATGTGCCAATTCAACAGTAAACCAATATAACCATAGTGCCAAATCAACAATGTAGACCTTCATAAAGATAAGTGTTGACATCAATGACAAAACCAATGCAACACATGATGAAGTCATCCATAATACCAACAATCTCCCCCTTTGGCATTGATGACAACACTAGATGGAAAAACATCTAAGTGCCAAAAACAAAATGCCAAAAACTAATAAACCAACAATCTCCCAAAGATAGATCAATACAAAGTTTGATATAGGACCAAAACCAAAATACATCTCTCCCTCAAAGTATAATGTTTTTCCATAGATATCTCTCCCCCTTTGACATCAAATGCCAAAGAAGTTGAGAATTAAAACATAACATACAGCTAACTACTCCCCCTAAGTAGTAGCTCTCCTTCATCAAAGTCAGAAAAAGATTTTTCTATTAGTCCCTACCGGTTTGATGCCAATCTTCATCATCTAAGTCTCTGTCGGTGGGGAAATTACCCCAAGATGCTCTCTGAGATATTCAAATTTTTCCTTAGGCAAAGGCTTGTAAAAATATCTGCAATTTGCTCTTTAGTATTCACATAAACCAATCTCACTTCATTTGCTTCAACATTCTCTTTCAAAAAATTGTACTTAATAGAAACATGCTTTGTTTTAGAGTAGAATACCAGATTATTTGATATATCTATTGCTGCTATATTATTAAAATGAATAATTATCGGTTCTTTGCATTTTACCTTGATATCCTTCAACATTTTCTTGATCCATAATGCCTGAGTACAATTAGTTGCTACTGCAACATATTCTGCTTCTGCTATAGATAATGATGTACAAGTCTACTTCTCACTAATCTATGAAATTAACCTTCTACCAAGAAAGAATGCACCGCCAGTGGTACTCTTTCTGTCATCTACATCTCCTACCCAATTTGAATTTTTATATGCACATAACTCAAAATTGTCATCCTTAGGATACCATAAATCAAGATTTGTTGTGCCTTGTAGGTACCGGAAAATTCTTTTTACTGCACTTTCATGATTTTCTTTAGGATTGCTTGGAAATCTAGAAAGAATACATACTACATTCATTATATCAGGTCTGGTTTGTGTCAAATATAGTAATCCTCCAATCATAGATTTGTACCTTGTCAGATCAATAGGTGTTGAATCATTCTTTACTGTCAATTTATCTGTTGTAGTCATAGGAGTGCTTACTGGTTTGGATTTTTCCATACCAAATTTCTTCAAAAGTTCCTTCAAGTATTTTGTTTGACATATGAATATAACTTTATCAGTTTGTGAAATCTACAAACCTAGAAAATTTTTAATCTCTCCAATCATAGACATTTCAAATTCTTCCTGCATCTTGTTAGCAAAGTCTTTACATAACTCTTCTTCACCTCCAAAAATGATATCATCCACAAATACTTCAATAACCAAAATATCATCATTGGTAACTTTGTAATAGAGATTGTTGTTAGCATTACCTTTTGTGTATCCAAGCTTTAAAAGATATTTATCCAGTCTAGCATACCAAACTCTGGGAGCTTTCTCTAATCCATATAAAGCTTTCCTTAACTTGCAAACCATATCCTTATCATCCATCAATGAAAATCCATCAGGTTGTTCAATTTAAACTTCCTCTTTAAGATTTCCATTCAAAAATGCACATTTAACATGTATCTAATAAACTTTATAGTTCTTATGAGCTGCAAATGCAAGAAATAGTCTAACTGCCTCAATTCTGGCTGCCGGTGCAAAGGTTTCATTATAATTAATTCCTTCTTTTTGTGAATAACCTTTACAAACTAATCTTTCTTTGTTTCTAATTATTTCACCATCTTCATTAAGTTTATTTCTAAATACCCATTTAGTTCCAATCATATTTTTATCTTTAGGCCAGGGAACCAATGTCCACGTATTATTCTTTTCAATTTGTTCTAATTCATCTTCCATTGATTTTATCCAATGTTTATCTTCACATGCTTCAATAATAGATGCTGGTTCAACTTGAGAAATTAAGCATACCTCTTAATTTGTCAATCTTCCTCTAGTCATAATACCTTGATTCTTATTTCCAATTATCTAATTTTCTGAATGATTCAATCTTACATACCTGGGTTTATTCTGATTTACATTCACAGGTTGTTGCTCTTCAGTCACAGTTGAGTTCTTTGATGATGCCGGTGTGACTAGATCTACATTCTATACCGGTGCAATCTGTGTCGGTTCATTTATAATCATTTCTATTGCCAGTTCTATAGATCTTGATTCTCCTCTAAAATGTTTATCTATCTTCACATTAGTACTTTCAATGATTTTCTTCAATCTTTTATTATAACATCTATATCCTTTCTTCTAGATGAATAACCAAGAAATATTCCTTCATCACTTCTAGGATCAAATTTGCCAATGTACTCATCTCTCCTAATATTACATTTTCTTTCAAATATTCTGAAATATTTAAGAGTAGGAGTATGACCAAACCATAGTTCCTAAGGGCTCTTACCAGTTTCACCTTTGATGTGAACTCTGTTGAAAGTATAAACCGTTGTATTCACTGTTTCTCTCCAATACACATGAGGTAGATTCTCTTCCATCATCATGGTTCTTGTTTCATCTAGTATAGTTATGTTCTTCATTTCCACAACTCCATTTTGTCGGGGTGTTTGGGGTACTGATAGTTGTCTTTAGATTCCATTCTCCTCATAGAATAAATTGAATTCCCTAGATGTAAATTCTCCTCCTTGATCTGATCTCAAACATTTGATTTTCTTTCCGGTTTCATTCTCTACCATTCCCTTGTATATCTTGAATCTTCCAAAAGCTTATGATTTCTCCCTAAGAAAAGTAACCCAACACATTCTAGAATAATCATCAATTATTAGAATAAAGTATCTATCACCCTATAGACTTCTTGTTCTTGTTGGACTGCATAAATCAGTGTGAATTAAATCAAGAGTATTATTGGATTTTTCAAAAATGCCCTTAAATGTTGTTCTAACTTGCTTTCCCATTTGACATTCCTTACACACCGGATTATGAGGTTTCACAATCTTAGCTAAATCCCTTATTGCCTTAGTTGAACTGATCTTTATAATGCAATAAAAAATCACATGATAGAGTCTTTTATGCCATAACCAACTTTCATCAATGTGAGCAATCAAGCATGTCTTATCACTGTTATTCAAATGAAAGCTATTACCTTTAGTCTTATTACCGGTTGCAATTTCCATTCTAGTTCAGTTTATGATTTTGCATTTTCCATTCTTGAATTGTAACTAAAATCCTTTTTCCAGTAACTGACCAACACTCAAAAGATTATGCTTCAAACCTTCTACATAATAAACATTGTCAGTATTGTGCTTACCATCAAAAGATATAGTGCCTCTTCCTCTAATTAAACAAGCTTTATCATCTCCAAATCTTACTAGACCTCCATGAATTTTTTGAAATGATATGAAATTTCTTTTATCACCAGTCATATGATGCGAGCATCCACTATCAATGATAAATTCATCCTTTTAATCATTTTTTGCTTCTAGTGCCTGCTCTATCGGTTTGACAATAGGTGTTAGTGGATCTTCTTTTAATGCAACAAATGCCCATCCACTATCTATTGGATCTTCATCTGAGTCATCTGTAACACCTTCATCTGCATAGTAACATGACTTATCTTTATTTTTCTTAAATTTGTATCTCTAATATTTAGGGTTAGGTTTATATGTTCTTCTTACTTCCTCTCTTAGTCTTTCATGTCTATCAGGACACCTCGACGCCATACGACCAACTTTATTGCAATTAAAACATTTGAAAAGTTCTTTACCTTCATACTTACTTCCTGTTGGACCTTTAGGCATCTTCCTTGTGAATGGTGCTTCAAGTTCTTCAAGTTATTCATTTTCTCTTCTCATATCTTCAAGTTTTGTTTCATAAAGTGCTTTCAAATCAGTTTTGTCAGATGATAATTATGATGATGCTAATGATGATGCTTTGAAAGCTAAATCAGTTTTGATTGTAGCAACAGGACCAAACTCTTCAAGCTCAAATGTTGCAAGTTTTCTAACCAAAGTATCTCTAGAAATGGATGTATTATTCATTGTTCTCAACTCATTAATAGCAGTTACTTTCATTTTGTAAGTTGGTGGAAAATCACTTAAAACTTTAGAAACAATTTCATCTTCACTTAAAGATCCTCCGCAACATTGTATTCCTAAAACAATTTCATTAACTCTTTCCATAAATGCAAAAATTCTTTCATCTTCTTCCATTTTTAAATTTTCCTACTTGACCCGGTAACATTCCAGTTTTGCAATTTTGACAGTGTTATCTCCTTCATTTAATGTTTCCAGTTTATCCCAAATATCTTTAGCAATAGATCGATCTTATAATCCCATGATTTGCTGATTTGATAATGCGCTCAAAAGTGCTTCTCTTGCTTTGCAATCATTCTCCAAGTCCTTAGCCAATGTCAGTGGATGAGGTTGATTCAGAGTAGGACTAACATCACCATTCTTTTTAACATCCCATATATCTCTTCCAATGTAGTTCAGATGTGTTTCCATCTAATCTTCCATATTCCATAGTTAGTTCCATCAAGTTTTGGACTGTCCTTCCTAAAAATATTTGTTGCCATAGGATCTCCTCAAGCTGTTAGGCTTCTACAAAAAGAGGACTTAGCTCTGATACCAATTGTTAGGAACTAGGAAGGATAATTGAGAGGGGGGGGTGAATCAATTGTCAACTAGTTATCAATAAATTATAACCAAAATGCAAATTATTCCAACTTAAACTTTAGTGTTGGTAAACCAAACTTAAATGCCGGTAAACAGATTAATAGTTGTAGCAGTACTCGTATAACTTAATGCATGAAATAGAAAAGAGAAACAACATCCACAACACATGACATAGAGATTTTGACATGGAAACCCTATAAGGGGAAAAACCATGGTGGGAAACCTTACCCACAATCAGATGATACTACTGCAGATAGTAAGTGTATACAAATGGGTTCTGCAAATGCAGAAAGGCCAACCACCAAGAGCTCACTGCTCAATCACAAAATGGGAGTCACACTGACTACAATTGGATGGTTAAATCCAATAACAATGTATTTCTTCAGAATAGCATCTGCAATGTTGGATTCAGTACCAGTTTAAGGTCTGACCATGAGTGCCAAACACCTTCATAACCTTCCTTCAACCTTCGGATAATGTCTACATGATTTGCACAAGTATCTGCTTAATTTCGCTCTTCAATATTCACACACACTCATATGATCCCTCGATCTTCAAATAAGATCTTACAATCATTTATACAAAACCTAAGACAACATGTTGAGGTTGGCTCATTAAAGATATTACATTTAAATCAATTCCAAAATAAGTTGATGCAATACAATATGTCGGCTCAATACATTTACATATTATCCAATCAATAAACCATTTCCAAAACGTGTCATGGTGATCTGGAATAGATATCATGTACCGGTCCATAACCTAGACTTATCTACCAGTAAAGGCAAATATGTGAACCCAACTAGGCCAATATGAAAAAAACCAAATCCAAATATCCAATCCATGTCTTCGACATAACCAAATGATCTTCAGATGATAACAAGTCATCATCACCGCCGATAAACAATATATCCTACTGGTGAACATATACCCCTGACTATGCATAAGCAAATATCCATGTTGGGACCACAATGTGTTGGTTCAACAGTAAACCAATATAACCATAGTGCCAAATCAACAATGTAGACCTTCATAAAGATAATTGTTGACATCAATGACAAAACCAATGCAACACATGACGAAGTCATCCATAAAACCAATAGTGTTTCATTGACCTTGTGCACCATAATGATGTGCCTAAGCTTCATGGTGTTGACTATTAATTTCTTGACAAGTGCTTCTAATTTGGACATTAGTAGGGGGAACACTTATGCTTGTAGAGACATTAGAAAAATTGGGCATTCCAGTTGTCCATGCATGTGACATTGGCACAGTATTGGTTGCAGTACTAGAAATATTTACTCAGGTAGAAGCTTGGGAAGTGGATGTTGCACGTGTTAAAACAACACTTACAACAGGGGTTTGAGTAGTAGTACTTGTGGCAACAGGAGCTGAGGCATTAATATTATTCACATGGGAAGACATAAATGTGATGAGTTGAGACATTTTCATATTTTTATACTTAGAACTCTTGCGTTTTTGTCATCTTTTGGTTTGCATAGTAGTAGTGATGTATTGGAATTTTATTATATGTATTCCATATGTTAAGCCTGAACCTATTAAATCATGTTTTATCTTTGCCAGTTTATTCCTACAACCATGCCATTTATTCTTGTAGCCATGTGATTTATTCATGTTGCCATGCGAATTATTTAGGGCAATATTGTATGTGAAATTAATAGATGTCTTGATTAAATAAAATGCATATGTATTTTCTTGTATGTTATTTCTTTTGTAGTGCAGGGAATAAATGATGCTATGGTGGATGTTCACCCATCACGCCTATTGAAGGGAAGGATACTCAAGAGATGACTGAAGATAAAACTATAGAAAAGCTGAGCAAGCGTAAGGGACAACATAAGAGGAGAAATCAAGTGATACTACCAATGTCTAACTTAAGTGGTCATTGAAGTTGCAAATATCGCCACAGTATGTTATGACCATGGTTCGGTTTAGATCAGTGTTTCCTACATCATAACTCTAGCTATCTCCTTTCTTGGTCAATCATCTGCCTCCTCTTTTCGGTGTGATTTGTGTTGTCTATTGTAGATGATTTCTTTTTAATAATAATCTCTTCTTCTTCTCAGAGGATAGATAGAAGGAGAGAAGAATAGAGCAGAGGATTTTTCATAAGTATTTTTGAGTTTCTTTTCAAATTGAATCATGTAATGACTTTCAAATAATGATGAATAAAAATATGTTTTGATTAAGTAAAAGCAGGTTTTTGAAAGGAACCCAAACCTTTTACAAAGAAGGAGATATCAAAATAACTAGAAAAATACGTGCCTGATCACTTCAAAAACTAAGACAGATCCCAACTAAATAAAAAGGGATCACAAGCCACATTACATAACATTACATAAAAAGCCAGTAAAGGACAGCAATCGGAAAGCAAAATGATAGCAAAAAGATAGAAAATGAAACCACTGTCGAGATAGAGACAAAGACAGCTATATACTTTTCATGATATCCTCAGCATGGACAACCATCTGCTTCATGTTGTCTGTTGAAGTCTTTAACTCCTCCAGCTCATGACCTTTGATTTTGCCCTTGATCCTTGTATTGGCTCTAGTCCTCTTTTCATGACCTTTTTTGTCCAGTTGTTCCTTGTCAACATCCTTCTCTGTGTTGTTCTCAAATCTATTGATCAAGATGTTCATGATATCCACCGAAGCTTTGAGCATCTAGAAGTTTTGTTCTGCAATTCTCTTAATAGTGAGTTCCATCTTATCAATTCTGCTACCCAGGTTATTCATAGCAGCTTCCATCCCTTTCACCTCCTCATTTTTTCCATCTCTTGAACCTTTTTTTCAGTGGTAATAATTTTATCCACCATTATTTCAATGGCTTCCACATTGTTAATTGCAAGTGCCAATTCTTTAACATTTTCTGTCAGGGGTTTCTTGCCAACCGTTGCTCTTTTGACAGTCACGATATCTTTCTTCAAGTTGTCTATTTCCTTCACCATTAAACCAATGGTCTGATAGAAGCCCTTTATAGTCGCATTTTCACCACCACAATCACTAAGCTTACCACTTTTGTCCTCTTGATCCTCTTTTTGCATGCCTGGGGTGTTCAAACCCTCAATGTTGCCCATGACTGGATTCTCCTCCCCCTCCTTATCCTGTCCCTCATCTTTTTTAATCTCCTTTGACTCCTCTTTAGAATCAATCAAATTTGGCTAATATCTTTATTGCTTTCCATGCTGGTCTTCTTCCTCTGCTTTTGATTTCTAGTAGCTTTCCCTTTCTTTTTTTTAATAAATTTCCCTTCAAAGGATTCAGCCTCAGACTCCAAAATATCTTAATCCACCACAATCCTTTCCCTTTTATCCTTGTTCTGACCTTTTTTGCTAGCCTCCTCTGAGTCGCCCTTAGTCTCTGAATCAAAGTTAAACCCACTGGCTTCACTCTCTATGTCCTCATCTCTTGCATATTTGCCTTTAATGGGTTTTTCAATGCACCTCCCTTTAAGCACTTTATAGGCAAGAGACATAAGACCCTGGTGAGGGGCATGGTCACCTTTGGGATCTTTTTGAATCTCCTTGATAGTGTGGTCCATGGAGTAGGCTAGATAATATGGCAGGCTCACCTTTTCCCCATGGTGGAAATGGTTGAGCAAAACAAAATGATGACCATAGGCTCTAGTAAACCTACCACCCAAAGTAATATAGGTGATAGTAGCGAATAAAACAAATCTCCATGGCTTGCATATCCATTTTGGGGAATGATAGGAATTTTCAACATTCACCATCTTCTTCCTCTCATCATCCATGACAGGGAATTTCTCCATTGCTTTATCAGAGATTTTGTAGTCCCTATAAAATTTCATGCCCTCAGTCATCATCCCCGTAGCTTCAGCAATAATCTCCTCATCTATAGTCATCATCTGGGACCCGACCAGGATTTTTCCATTCTTCTAGTTCTTAATAAAATGTTTGGTAACCATAGGATCTTTCCCACTAAGCCTCTCTATAAACACACTCAGACTCCCCTCCTGAAGGATATCCCACACTTCCTTGTTCTTCCTCCATTCTGAACAAGAGGTAGTTTCAAACCTTTTCTTATTTCCTCCCATTTTTCCTTCGCTATCCTTAATTTCCTTCTCTTGGCTCCAAATCTTCTTCTCTAGTTTTTGTGGATGCCCTAAAAAAAGCCCAAGATCTATGGCAAACAATAATGAAAAGACACTTGAATAAATACTCATTACCTCCATAATAACATTGCTTAGAAATAACAAGATAATGCATTTATAAATTATTGTTGATAGTGCCACGTTGCCTCGTCTGGATATGGTCCAGATCGAGCAGATATTTCACATCACATGCGAGCTCACTCTCACCATAAGTAGTAATAATATCTTTCGTTTGGTATGCCAGGATGGTTGCCCAGTCTATGCATGAGTTTGCTTCCCTATACACGTGTGAAAACACACATTTCAAATTCCTCACTAATTTTATTAGCTACTTTGATAGCATTGCTTATTGACCAAGAAGGAGGGAACTTCTTATTCAAACAATTAATTATATTTAATGAATCTCCTTCACACCAGAGTCTAGTGCAGTTGGCTTCCTTAGTCAGGACCACCCCATGATATGTAGCCATACCCTCAGCTACATGATTTGTCTGATTTCCTATGGGTATACATTTTATGATTTTGCATTTTCCCCATTCGTCCCTAAGGACCACCCCACATCCTACTATACCAGGATTGCCCTTTGATACACCATAAAAGTTTATTTTCATCCATCTGTTGGGTAGACTTACCCATATCACACCCTCTCTAGGATCATTTTGAAAGTGTTCTTGACCTTTTAATCTCCACTTCTTGAAGATTGTTTGATCATCCTTGTCTTGAGGATTATCAATACCACCTATTATATTCATATTTTCAACTATATTCCTTTTTATTTTCTCAAACATAGTTTGAGCCTTAGACACCTTCTCTCTGAATACTCTTTCATTTTTCTCTTTCCATATACCCCAACACATATGGGGTAAAGCTAATTTCCATAACAAAGTAGTAAATTTTTTCCTTGAAGGATGATGCCAAGAATTAAAAACCTCTTGAACTGACTCTAGGAAACTCCAACTGATTTTGAAATGATCCAGACATCTTCCCCAGATATTAGCCAAAAAAGGGCAGTGAAAGAGCAGATGGTTGATGGTCTCCTCACTTTGCATGCAAAGAAAACAAACACTAGGCATACACATACCTCTTTTTTTGAGGTTCTCAATAGTTAGAATTTTATCTTAAAGGGTTGTCTAGAAAAAAATATTAATCTTAGGGATAAGGCCTTTGCCCCAGGCCTTAGCCTAGCGTGGACTCTCCATTTTAGAATACTGGTGATAATAAAGAGAATCCATAGTGAATTTACTATTTGCTGTGAGTTTCCAAATTAATTGATCTTCATCTTCCACCACAACCATAGAGTTCATAATTTTGTTCAGACTTCCCAAGGACTGATCCACCTGAGATTAATCTTTCCACTGTCCATCTTGCCAGTAATCACCCACCCTTGATCCATATCTTTTCTTGCACTGGTTCTAGAATCTGCTCCACTCTAGACTTTCAATCAAAGGGAAATCAAGCAGCCAGGACACTTCCTAGAATTTGATAAGGTTCCCTTTCCCCATCTTCCATTTTGCACCTCTGACAATTAAATCTCTTGTTCTAGAGACATTTTTCTAGATATTGGAGCCAATTTGGATATCTTCTTCTTTGAGGAAGCTTTGAAGTGTGGGACATTGCCTTTTATACTTGTTGTCCCATATCAGTTTCCATTCTCCCTGGTTTTTATACCCTCTCTAGATTTGCTTGGCCATAAAGTATTCATTCATGTATCTTATTCTTCTAAGACCCAAAACTCCCTTTCTTATTGGCTTACAGACCTTTTCCCATGCAATGGGATTCATTCTCTTCTTCTCCTCAACCCCTGTACATAAAAAAGTTCTTTGGATCTTTTCAATACCCTTCGCATACTTGGCAAGAATCTTGAATAAGCTAATGGCATAAAGAGGGATACTTTGAAGAGTTTACTTCAACAATTGAACCTTACCAGCTTGGCTAAGAAGAGATCCCTTCTAGCCAACTATCTTCTTGTGGAATTTATCCCCAGAAAGTGTCATGAGGATCATGGCATAAGGGTAGCCCCAAGTAGGATGCTGGAAGACTACCCAATTGACATCCCAAGATATTACTTATTTTAGTCTTTCTTCTCTCCAGAGTATTGATAAAGTAAACAAAATTTTTAGTCCAATTAATTAGCTGCCCAGTAGCTGATCCATAACTATCCAAAGCTTTCTTTAAACTTGTATAGTCCTGCACTATAGCCTTCCCCATAATTACAGTCATCTACAAACTATTGGTGGGAACAGACTTGGTCTGCTAAAGATGGTTTCAAACCACAAAACTCCCCCTTATTGACCAACTTCCCTATACCTCTTCTGAGACATTCCAGCATGATAATTAAAATAACTGAAGAAAGCAGATCTCCCTACCTGAGTCCCCTTCAGGACTTGAAGAAAGGGGAGGGAGATCCATTAATTAAAATAGAAAAAGAAGCTGAAGAAACTAATTGCTTTATAAGACTAATACTTCTAGAACAAAAACCAAAAGTTGAGAGAACTTCCATCATTAAATCCCAATCCACTCTATCATAGGCTTTAGATAAGTCTAGCTTCAGAAGAAAGCCTTCCTTTTTAGAATTAGACAAAGAATGAATGTTTTCATGGACTGAGATAATCGAATCCAAGATTTGTCTACCGCAGACAAAATCACTTTGTTGAGGAGAAGTGATAGAATGAAGCAACTTCAGGATTCGCAAGGTTAGGACCTTGGAGATAATCTTGTAAAGAGAGTTGCAAAGACTTATAGGTCTGAAAAGATCCATGGAATCAACTCCCATGTTTTTGGGAATAAGACTTATTATGATCTTTTAGAGTTGTTTTCGGGAAGCCTGGTATCACTCATCCAAGGGTGCCCACTTGGTAAGTATTCCTGTGCATTTGTTAAGATTGGTTTTCTTTCCTTAGCTACAATAGACATTCTTGCATTGACTATTTCTGTAGCCACTAGAAACAGATCCATTGACTGTTCCTATAGCCAAGCCAGAACAGAGTAATTTTTTTTATCAGCATTGAATTTATCCAATATTTCTTTTATGAGTTTATGCAAAAATTTTCCTCTAGCCTCTCTATAGTTTCAATTCATGATTATCTTTTCCACACAATGTTAGTTGTTGCAGTAATGTAGAATAGCTATTGTAGGAACTTAGTGCATATATAGTGCAGACCCATTTCAAGTATTACGTCCCTGGGTTGACAATCAAATGAACACTAGCTATGAAAATAGTAACTTTACCAAATGAATGTCCAAACTTCGGGTTGAGATTTCAACTAGAGTTATTATTCTTATTGTTGGGTTGAACATTTTTGGCACTGTTCTTGGGGATAGTGTCAAACTAAGAACCTGTTATGGTTATTATCTTTTCAGTTTTCAGTTAATTGTTTTTTTTGGCATAGCTAATTGTTCAAAAAATTTCATTAATTTGCATGCATAAGAAAAGAAGAGATGTTCTAGGTAGATTTCTGCCTAGCCATCCTAATCATGCAGAAAATAATTCCTCAGATATAAACCCTTTTGCTGAACATTATCAAACCCCAGAAAATTTGAACCACCCTGAATCTGATTTCCATAAGGTAGTCTTCAGTTCCTCTTTGCACCTCAAGAAGAAGAATTTCATATAGTAACTACCTCCACAAGTCCAATTCAAGGAAACCCACCTCCTGGTGGAAATAATCCACCACCACCTTTGCACCCAACATTTGAGTTCCCCATATCTGATCAACATGATAATGCTAATCTCAAGAATATTCCAGCTTCTTCCCTCCCTAAATTCTATGGATTGGTGACAGAGGATCCAGACACATTTATGTTTGAGTTTGATGTTCTTTGTAGGAGTTTTGACTATACTACAGATGCCCATAGATTCAAAATATTTCCTGCCACCTTGAAGGAATCATCTTTAAGATGATTTATGAGCTTGGGTAGTAGCACAATCAATACATGGTATGAGATGAAATGATTGTTTCTTGCAAAATATAAAGAGTATTGTAGAGGCATTGATCGTCATGGGGATGATATCTTTAGAATGACACAGAAAGAAGATGAGAGTCTTGAAGATTATCTGGAGAGGTTTTTGTTTAGTGTCAAAAAGTCCACACATAGCACTCTAAATGAAGATTCCCTCAAGTTCATATTTTTTAGGGGAATCAGTGATGAATGCACTGATTCTTTGGATCTTATGGGAGGAGGTGACATTACATAGTCCACTTGGGCTGAAATAGGACATATTTGTAAGAAGTATTCCAAATCTTCTTCTAAAAAGAATAGGCATTCCAAGCCAGGAGTATCTTCATCAGCATCTCGGTACTGGAGTTTCTAGAATGGAACTTAGCCATTTATTGAAGGACTTTAAGGAGGACATCATAAATAATATGGCTACTCAGTTGGATACACTTTCACCTAAGAAGAAGCATGAAGAAGTTGATGCATTTCTTGCAGAATTTTCCCCTCATTGTAGACAATGAAAGAAGGATTGCAGATGTAAAATGGTTGCAAATGTTGAGGTTCCTAACTTCAATCCAATACAAGGTGGGGATGAGCAATATTTCTATGTTTCTCAAAGGAGGCCAAACTTCCAAAGACAAGGTATGCCTCTAGATCCACTTTCTTTTTCTAGTTATAGTGGAAATTTTTATGTACCAAATAACCAATGGCAATCACCATATGCTCAAAATTTTGGTAATTATCAAAACTGGTATGGTTCTCAAGGCCAAGGATGACATTTTGCTAATCAAATACCATAGTGGCAGCAACCACAAGGGAAATGGTATCCACCTTAGGGCCAAGGAAGTCAATTTCAAGGGAATTGGCAACCTACTCCTCAATGGAGAGGGGGTCAACCATGGACTACCCAATCTTCTGGTTATCAATAGCTGAGTCAGCAGCCACAACCACCTACAATAATGCCTCCTCCTATAGCCACTCCTGTCCCACCTAAACTGATGCAATTGCCCACTCAACCAATGCCAAATCCTAATATTAAATCTCAGCAACAACAACAAGCTTATTCAGCTGATCTTAATTAATACCTATCCTATTCTCTATCCTCAAGTGACATTCACCTCCGATCTGGGACAACTCTACCTAATCCATCTCCTCTAGTTATCATTGATGTACAAGAAGAACAAGAAATTTCTAGTCCAATAGATACGATACCTCAGAAGAAAATATTATCGCCATTTCCCTAGAGATTGCAAGAAAAGGAAGTTCTCACAAAACAAGAGCAAGTTTTTGATATTATAGATCAACTGAAACATGTTTGTGTTAAAATTCCATTGTTGCAAGCAATAAAAGATGTTCCTATATATAGTAAGGCACTGAGAGAAGCATGTTTAAAAAATCCTAGTAGGAAGAAGAAGGATCCACAAATGGTGCATGTTATGGGTCAACTAGCAGATATTATGTTAGGCAAGGTTGCAATTCCAAAATATTTTAATCCAGGTAGTCTTGTGGTAAGTATAGTCATTAATGGTAGTTAGATAAGAAATGTTTTAATTGATTTAGGGGCAGCCATTAATGTGATGATAAGAGAAGTAATGAAAGAACTTGAAATCAATAGTCTAAGGCCTACACCCATAGTTCTATAGCTTGCTGATAGCTCTACAGTGAGACGTGATGGTATGATTGAAGATGTCGTGGTTATTTTGGATTCCTGGGAATACCCTGCAGACTTTATGACTCTATCTCCGAAGGCAACACTGGGAGGGTATCCGCTGATTTTGGGAAGACCTTGGCTTGCCATGGTTGATGCATATATTGGATGTAGAATAGGGGATATGACTATTTCAGATGGGAACTCTACAAAAAACTTAGCTTTGTATTCTCCTGCACAACCCCAGTGTGATCAAAAACAAGCCATATGGCATATTTTGGGAGAAGAGTCTGAGAAAATGGACTCTATTAATCATCTTATGATGATTAATCGAGGGTCATTCATGTAATTACATGATGAATACTCAATTCTCTATCAAATTCTGATAAATGAGTTGATACAGGAACAACAATGGTAGTAGTTGGTACCAAATATTGCAGATTTAGACATTCTTGTAGCCACTAATGTATTGCATACGCTGTTGCCGCAAGAAGTCTATACTTCTCATTTTTCTGATATGTCCCAGATTGATCTTACTACCAAAATAGAAGATTTTAATAAATGTTTGAATATTAATAGAGATCTTTCAGATAATCAAAAAGGGGCCCTTCTAGACTTGCTGAAATGTCATAAAAATGCTTTTGCATGGGATTACAAGGATATGCATGGAATAGATCCAACTATTTGCGCCCACCGTATCTATATAAAAGAAGAATGTTGCCCACTTAGGCAGCCACAAAGAAGATTCAATCATGCATTAAAAGAAATAGTTAAAGAAGAGTTGCAAAAGTTGTTAAAGGTCAAGTTTATCTATCCTATCTCTAGTAGCCAATGGGTATCACCTTTGGTAGTAGTCCCTAAGAAAGGAGGAAATGGAGGGTATGTGTTGATTATAGAGCCTTGAACTTAGCAACAAGAAAATATCATTTTCCATTACCATTTGTGGATTAGGTATTGGATTCTTTGGCTGGCAAAATATATTTTTCATTTGTTGATGGATTCAATGGTTACAATCAGATTCAGATAGCCCTAGAGGATCAATAAAAGACAATATTTACTTGTCCTTGGGGCACATATGCACATTTTTTTCTTCCTTTTGGGTTATATAATGCTCCAACCACTTTTCAAAGGGCAGTGATCAGTATCTTTTCTGATATTTCTCAAGACATCATGGAAATCTATATGGATGACTTTACAACTTATGGTTCTGAATTTGAACAAGCATTGGAGAACCTGAAAAATGTTTTACAGTGATGTGAGGACTATTGTTTGTCATTAATTAGTGAGAAATGCTTCATCATGATGTAGGAAGGAATAGTCCTTGGTCATCATATCTCTATAAAAGGCATATAGGTGGACCCAACAAAAATTGAAGTCATTCAGCATATTAATGCTCCAGTGAAGCAAAAAGATGTAAGAAGTTTCCTTGGTCATGCTGGATACTATAGAAGGTTTATCAAAGATTTCAGCAAAATTGTAAGTCCCTTATACTCACTACTTACTAAGGATATTGAATTTAAATGGACCTTTGCATGCAATTAAGCTTTCTTGAAGCTTAAGCATGCCTTGACCCAAGTGCCAGTTCTTAAAGGACCAAATTGGTCTTTACCATTTCAAATTCATATAGATGCATCTGATTATGCAATAGGGGCAGTATTAGGACAAAAGATTGACAACTTGGAAAGTGCAATATATTATATTAGAAAGAACTTACAGGGACCTGAGTTGAATTACACAATCACTGAAAAGGAAATGTTAGCTTTTATATATGCACTCAACAAATGCAGACACTATATCACATGATATCCCATATTTGTGCGTATAGATCATACTGCAATCTGATATCTCATGAATAAGCCTTCAATTACTAGTATATTAGCTCATTGGTTATTGTTGATGCAAGAATTTGATATCACAATTGTTGATAAACTAGGGAAGTCTAATGTGGTTGCAGACTATCTTTCAAGACTTCAGTTACAAGAAGATTCTACAATAATAGATGATGCTTTTCCAGATGAACATTTATTCCTTATACAAGCTCACACTCCCTAGTATGTTGATATTGCCAACTATTTAGTTGCTGCTAAAATGCCAATTCATTTCTTTCCTAAAGAAAGAAGGTTGTTGGTAGAAAAAAGTTTTAACTTTTCATGGATTGTTGATTGTTTGTTTTATACTGGGCCTAACCAAGTCATGAGAATATGTGTAAGGGAAGATGAAACATATGATATCCTGCATGTGTGTCATGATGAGCCATGTGGAGGACATTTTTCTACCGAAAGAACAACACTCAAAATACTAAATACGAGATACTATTGGCCCACATTACACAAGGATGCAACATAGTATACAAGAAAATGTGACAGATGCTAGCATATGGGAAGAACTACTAAATCTGATGAGATGCCATTATATCCACAAATATCAGTAGCATCATTTGATAAATGGGGATTAGATTTTGTTGGCTAAATTGATCCACCTTCTAATGGCAAATCCTACATTTTGGTATGTACAGATTATGTAAGAAAATGGGTGGAAGCTCATTACATGACACATGCAAGAGATAATAAGGTGGTTGAGTTTCTTTATGAGGAGATATTTACAAGATATGGAGTACCAAGAGAAATTGTATCAGACCAGGGCCCACAATTTACTTCAACATTGATTGCAGCTTTGGTAAATGAATACAATATAAGGCACAGGAAATCTACTCCATATCATCCACAAGCTAATGGACAGGTAGAGGTTACAAATAGGGAGCTTGAGGCTATTCTTACTAAAATAGTATCTATTCATAAAAAGGGCTAGTCTCATAGGCTTTCAGAAGCAATTTGGGCATACAGAACAACTTGGAAAACACCAATTGGTTTTACACCTTTTGAGATGGTTTATGGAAAAGAAACAATGATGCCTATCGAATTTGAGTATAAAACTTTGACGACAACTTTACAATTAAATATGACACTATTTGAAGCACAAAAGGAATGTATTCAACAATTGAATGCTTTGGATGAATTGAGGAAAATAGTTGTCCAGTAGATAGAACTGATCCAAAATCAGAGAGAAAAGTGGCATGATAAATATATCAAAGAGAAGAAATTCAAAACTGGTGACTGGGCACTATTGTATGACTCCAGATATAAAGATTTTATGGGAAAGCTGCAAACTAGATGGTTAGGTCCATATGAGATAGAAGAAGTTTTCAATAATGGAGTTGTTCATTTGACCACAATCGACCCTGTTGGGTTTAAGCTTTTGGTGAATGGTCACCGATTGTGTCTGTATAATAAGCTGACCACTAAAGAGGAATTCATGCAGCAATTTGCCCAAAAGGATGAAACACAAGTTCCTGTAGCAACTGATTAGGTTCCTACAACAACTAATCAAGCTCCTGCTGCAATTGAGCAAAGTAATGAAGGTAAGGATCCTGCAGCCACTGCAGTGAACATGCTTGCCGCTTCATCATAAATATTTTCATGTCTTATGAGAATATTCTTCTCCATAAATAAAATTCCATCCACGTCATTCCATTCCATTTTCTTATCTGTCATTTCATTTCATTTCACCATCATTTTTGTATGATTGCAGGTATGTACATATGGTACTTTATTTCAATTACGCACTTATGATTTCATTATGATTATACCTTCCTAAATCCATGTACACTCCCCTAAATCTCGTTAGCTTGTGTGGACATGTGCTAGGTTCAAATGGGGGGGGGGTGTTTTATGGTCCGGTTTACAAAGAGTAATTATTCATCCTTTTCGGTACTTAGAATTGATTGCTTGCCATCATTGTTTTAACAAGATATTCTTTCATGCAAGGAAGTAATAAATTTTGCCGCCAATTTGGAGATATGTATCGAATTCTCAATTTTGCAAGTCTATCAGATTTATTGGTTCTTCACTGTCAGCTGCAGTGTGTTCTATACTAACAGAGTAAGAAATGGGTGGAGATCCAATCTGCCATGAAACAACAGTTAATGATGCGTTGTTGTAGGATTCTCTTTGTGAGCATTTCTTTAGACACCATGGCTAGCTTGATTACTTTTTGAAAATCAAATATTTTAATGAAGAAATTGATGTAGAGTTTATGCATTCCTTCAATGAAGGAAAAGCTATAGTTAAAGGTTTTAGGGTAATTGCTACGAAGCAGTGGATAGTTGAAGTAATAGGATTGCCATAGGAAGGAGAATTGTTTCCAGAATGAAAAGATGCAAGGAGTGCCAGGGTAGAGTTTACACTTCCCACAAATGGAACTCTATCGGTGGACAAACAAGGAACTAGGAGGGTTTCCCTACCAGCAGAGTGGCCTCAGGTAGCTTTTTATGTCATGAAAAACATTACTTGTGAAGGGAGATATTCAAATCTACATTCACCAAATTTTAAATTACTTAGTCATTTATAGCATGGCCGGAGGATGAATGTCCCTAATTTTCTATACCACCTCATTTCTACAAGTGTAAAAGAAACCTAGAAGAATGGAAATCATTTCGTCAACCATCATGGTTTGGTTAAATTTCTTGTAGAACATTCTCTTAGAGATATTTCATAGATGGAATGGAGGGTATTTGAGGACATATTGCAGTTTAGGGTTGAATATTCTCTTGCTGTAGAGGATCCACCAGTTGAAGAAGAAAATATTGCATAACCCTCTTCTCCCATAGTTGCTGCAGAGTATGATTTGCTTATTGTTGAAGGAGTTGTGGATATTGTGGAAGAAGAGATGGTTGAGGCAAATGTGGAGCAACCCTGCACTTCTCTTGAAAGAGATTCACCACTTGCTAAGAGAAAAGGGAAGGAATTGGAAATAAATGAAGCAGATGGAGAACCTATGGCTTGGCCACATGCAACTCAAATTTTTCCTGCAGCCAAGAGGTGTAGGTCAAAAAGAAAAACTCCTACAGAAGAGCCATAGTTAGAAACTAGTCCCGCAACCACTCCAAAGGTTTATGTGAGAAGAACATGAAGTAGGACCTAGAAGGCTCATCCAACAGGTGATCTGACAGAGGTTATTGTAGTGGAAAAATGAGAAGAAGGGAGCCCTATAGATGTTGAGATCTAGGAAGAAGGTGATGAAGATAGACTATCAAATCTTGCTTTTGTGGCACAACAACTTGAGGAACTTGTTGAAGAGATTCCATGGCCTAAGGTAACACCTGTTAGACCTCCATCATCCCTAAGTAGTTTATCTATTGTGTTAACATTTTATAGACAATGGGAAATAGAGAGGGCTAGATTGCAAGGGGTTATTGACAAACAACAAAGAGAAATTGAAAAGAGGGATAACAAAATTGAGGAATTAGAAGTTAAGGTTGAAACAATCACTAGTATGGTCCCCAAATTGATGCAATGTAGGGCACCTCCAAGGGTTTATGTTTTGCATTTAAAGGAGCGGTATTTAAATTTCAAATTGAACTGCATTGTCGGGGACCTTAGCCCCTCTTTAGAAACCCCTGAGGAATTTAATTATGCTTACCAGACTTCTCTAGCAGTTGTGAAGAATTTTCTATGTGAATTTTATTTACATAACTGTATTGTACCCTCAGACAGTAAGTGGAATCCTTTTTTATATATTGGTGATATCAATATAAAAGCTTTAATGTCATGGATTCAAAATGAGATCAGCATGGGGGCACAAGCCAGAGCATACAAAGACTTTGAATTTGACTATCCATTGCCATTAACGAAAGAAGCAAAAGAACCAAGAGCTCTTTATTATGAATGGCAGAAATTACTGGTAAGAGATGATGTTAGGAAACTAGTGCTTTCAATGAGAGAGGAAATATAGCATGCATACGAGCATTTAGTTCAGACTGATAGTGTAGCTGCAATAGATGGGTTAACTCAGTGCTGGAATAACTTACCAAAACAATTGAAGCATAGGGAACCTCATTCACTGCAAAATTTTCAAGCATCTATGCAAAGAGCCCCCAAATATATACAACTGGGCAGAGAGAAGGCCAATAACTAGTTACCACTAATTTTTCAACCTCCTATTCTTATGTGGCCACTATTGGGATGTAAGACTACAGATTAGTCCTATGATGTAGTTACAGAAGAATCAACCAGATGGTCCAGGCTAGAAAAGATGAATAGATTTTACTGGAATTTAGCTTTGGGAGGAATAGGTCAGGGAACCATTGGTGATCTAAGAATTAGTACAAGAATCATAAATTTTCCTTTTCCTGTAGGATCAACAAGCTCTTAAAGTTGGGGGGCATGATGAGTTGAGACATTGTCATATTTCTATCCTCAGAACTCTTGATTTTTTTTCATCTTTTGGTTTGCATAGTAGTAGTGATGTATTGGAATTTTACTATAAGTATTCTATATGTTAAGCCTGAACCTATTAAATCATGTTTTATCTTTGCCAGTTTATTCCTGCAGCCATGCCATTTATTCCTGCAGCTATGTGATTTATTCTTGTTGCCATGCGAATTATTTAGGGCAATATCATATGTGAAATTAATAGATGTCTTGATTAAATAAAATGCGTATGTATGCTATTTATTTTGTAGTGCAGGGAATAAATGATGCTACGGTGGATGTTCGCCTATCATGCCTATTGAAGGGAAGGATACTCAAGAGATGACTGAAGATCAAACTATAGAAAAGTTGAGAAAGCGTAAGGGATGGCATAAGAGGAGAAATCAAGAGATACTACCAATGTCTAACTTAAGTGGTCATTGAAGTTGTAAATACCGCCACAGTATGTTATGACTATGGTTTGGTTTATATCCGCATTTCCTATACCATAACTCTAGCTATCTCCTTTCTCGATCAATCATCTGCCCCCTCTTTTTGGTGTGATTTGTGTTGTCTATTGTAGATGATTTCTATTTAATAATAACCTCTTCTTCTTCTCAAAGGATAGATAGAAGGAGAGAAGAAGAGAGAAGAGGATTTTTCATAAGTATTTTTGAGTTTCTTTTTATATTGAATCATGTAATGACTTTCAGAGAATGATGAATAAAATTATGTTATTCTAATCTTTTAGAGTTGTTTTCGGGAAGCCTGGTATAACTCATCCAAGGGGGCCCACTTGGTGAGTGTTCCTATGCATTTGTTAAGATTAGTTTTCTTTCCTTAGCTGTAGTAGACATTCCTGCATTGACTGTTCCTACAGCCACTGAAAACATATCCACTGACTATTCCTGCAGCCAAGCCAGAACAGAGTAATTTTTTGTTTATCAGCACTGAATTTATCTAGGTATTGCTTTTATGAGTTTATGCAAAAAATTTCCTGTAGCCTCTCTATATTTTCAATTCGGGATTATCTTTTCCATGCAATGTTAGTTGTTGCAGTGATGTAGAATAGTTGTCATAGGAGCTTAGTGCATATATAGTGCAAACCCATTTTAAGTATTACATCCCTGGGTTGACAATCAAATGAACACTAGCTATGAAAATAGTGACTTTACCAAATGAATGTCCAAACTTTAGGTTGAGACTTCAACTAGAGTTATTATTCTTATTGTTGGGTTGAACAAGATGCATAAGTGACTAAAGGGCAACTGACAGTACTAGGGACACTGGATGTCTAGCCAAACATTCAATGGGCAAGGATTTCCATTGATTGTTGAATGGCCAAATTTAACATTTTTTGTTTCATTGGGTCGCTTTCTCTTCTTACCTGCTCCAACTATCTCTGTAACTCTTAAGTTCATCCTCCAATTGCATTCCCTGAGGTAGAGCATATATTAGACTCAGTGAAATGAGTTAAAAAAAAATTTGTGTTGAAGGAAAGTTCATAGACACAGGGGTAGCCATAGTGTACTCTAGACCAATGTTACTTTGTAGATTAGCTACTTGGAAAGAATACCTATCCTCAAACTCTCTTTGTAACCTAACCCTTTCAAAGTCTACGTACAACTTGTCATAAGCAAGACCTTGATAGTAGGGATTTTGTAGATTTTTATCCATATTAGGGAATGTGTGACTAACAAAAAGATTTTCTTTTGGTAAGGATTTGTCACTACTTGTATCTTCTACTTCATATGCAAATCTCTAAGTGTCGCTATGATAAACCTCTGAAATACCCTTCCCTCTTAAATCAATATGTAGCTGATTTTGTTCCTCTATTCTAACAACACGATTATTAAC
Source organism: Cryptomeria japonica (assembly GCF_030272615.1). NCBI lineage: Eukaryota > Viridiplantae > Streptophyta > Pinopsida > Cupressales > Cupressaceae > Cryptomeria > Cryptomeria japonica. The sequence goes on from NC_081413.1 coordinate 689,422,477, forward strand.
CTATGATTGAGGAAAAGTGGTTTGAGGAATACCTTTGTTCTTGACAATCCACCTTTTGCTTGTTGTAGATTTGATGCCCTCTCTGCTCCCTTGATGAACTTGTTTATCTGAGATAAACTCAATTTTAGATGCATTGCACCTTGAAATCCATTCACTCCTACTTGTAGTAGTGTTTTTAACCTTCTTGTTGCTCATGTGATCCTTTCAAGCTATGAAGTAGCTTTCATATTTTCAGAGTCATCACCCAAGATGGGAATATATTTTTCTTTAGTAACTCTGGACCTTGGACAAGGATTACTAGGGGTAGAATAATCTTTTGACACAATCTTGACTTTGTTGTCCCCAGTAGAGTCGCCAATTTGTTGGTTCCCAAATCAACAAATCCTAGATCCTAGAGAAATAGCCACTGACTCATAGACAGACTTAGGATTGGTTTTGGCCAATGAACAAGATTTAGCACAAAGGCTACAATCTTCCACTCTTTAGGCTCTCCAGGACCTAGGTGTGTATCCCTGTTGCAATGTTTCATGACATTTCAACTTTACATGGACAAACATTGTAGTGTTTAGCAGATGCTTTCAATGAAAATATACCAAGGAAGAGTAAAATATACTATGAATTATGACTTGAACCTTAGTTTGTACTACTTTGCTTGCATTGAAAACTAATTATAATCTATTCTACTCCTAATGTAGAAAAAATAGAAAATGAAAAATAAAATATGAAATACGAATGTTGAAATGATCCTAAAACCTAGAAAAGTATGGTCAGTGCCTGTTCATGGGAGATATTGTTAGACAACTCAGATAACCAAAGGGCAACTGAGAGGGGGGTTGAATAAGTTGTCAATAGATTATAGAACTTTAAGAATTCAAATCCTTATTACCAGAACACATAAACCCAATACTGGAATGCATAAACCAAATACCAAAATAACTAATATAGAAATTAAACATAAACATAAATCACAAAATGGCTACCATCCATCCAGATCACTTGACAACAAGATTTGTATGTGGAAAACCTGGAAAAGGGAAAAACTAAGGTGGGAATCCTACCCACAGTCAGATAATACTTATGTAGTAAGTATGTGATTACAAAATGAGGGGCCTACACATGTAGGAAGACCAACAACCTAGACCACACTGCTCAACACAAAAGGAGCCTCACTGACTACAAAATAAATTCAGACTACAATCCAGAAAGAAGAATGAACTACAAAGATAGCATCTCCTATGCCTAAGAACAATTCCAGTTAATCTCAGTACTGAAGGTCTTAAACCTCTCTTACCAACCCAATTCGATCACTTATGTGATGCAGGAGAATCCCCGGTTCACAACAATCTTGCATCAACTAGAAACATTTGTCCTTTTTTTTTTTTCTATTTGCAGTCCCAATTTTGGCTCACTGGATCTTGTGGAGTTGGATTCTACTTGAAGACTTGATCATCTTTTTTTCTTTCAGATCACATCTCATTTGGATCACTTTCTAGCAAGATATCACTACCAGTTTTCATGAAAGTTTCTTGTTACTAGTTGTTCCTTTATTACCAGTTGCCTTAGACCTGTTTTGGTGATCTACCAGAACCCTTTTCTAAAGCTTGCAGAGCCTTGAGCATTGATTTTGATGTTCCTTGGCATGTGGTTGACCTTTTCTTGTGATCAATATTTCATCCTTTGTATTTTTTGAAGGAATCTCTTGGCATATGCCGACCTTGTTCATTTTGCATGGTAGGTCTTGTTCTCTGGGTTTTGATACCTTTTGGGTCGACTGGATCCTTTGGATTGAAATATAAATTTGTAATCATGTTGTAGAAGGAATCAATTAGAATCAATCAGAGTATAAGATAGATAGATTGTGCCTAGAAGATAGATCTTTCATTTCAAGGTCTCGGTTGTGACCTATTCTACTAGGCCTGTGTGTCGGTATGTTGTAACATGGTTGTTACCAGTTAGATGTAATTAAATTTCATGCAATAAAACTATCTATTCTACATTGCCTCCATCATATCTATGTGTTTCCGTTGTGTTTACTTCAAGTGGTATCAGAGTAAAGTTTTGTTTTGGAGGTTGTGTGTCCTGAATTTTTTGTTCTAGGGTGGTGGATTGCGGATCCAAACTACAATTGCAAAGGACTATTGGCATTTTACACTCTAATGAGAATAGGTTGATTTTTTCATTGATGGCAACCAACTGGTAACAGGATTCTACACATACACTGGCAGGCACTAACATTAGCAAGCACATTCACCGACATCTAGATTACATCGACAACGAAGTATACCGACACTTAGGAAGACATGAGACAAGTTTTGTTTATGCGAATTGTATTGTAAATGTTATTAATTATTTGTAAGACAACATGGTGTATTGTAAAGACTCATATATGTATGAGATCTTATAGGTCATTTTAAAATAGTTAATGGGAGAATATAGATGATAGATAAGACAACGACAGGTTTTGGTTAAGGTATATGACTGAGCTTAAATCAGTACTAAACTAGGCATTAGAGATGCTATTTTGAGCAGTACATTGTATTGGATTTAATTATCCATATTGCAGTCAGTGAGACTCATCTATTGAGCAATGCGCTCTAGGCTATTGGCTTTCTTGCATGTGCAAGCCCCTTATTGTAAGTAATATTTATTCATATTGGCCAGTGAGAAAATATTGTGGGTCACAAATCCCACTGAGATTTTTCCCACACTGGGTTTCCTCGCTAAAATATCTTGTGTTATGGTGTGCACTTATGCTGTCTCTGTTATTTCTATTTGCCGCATTATTTCTTGATTACTGGTACATTGATTTGGGTTGCAAAGTTATAAATAAGTTTAAATATTCCATTAACCAGTTAGACACTGATTCACCCCCCCTCTTAGTGTCTTTGGGACTATCATTGCATCTAACAAGGACTAGCATGAATCGATGACATGAAGAGGAACTAGGAATGGTGGAGCATGTGGGAATGCAGACCCTACTATGATGGAGATGTTGTGGGGAATAGAAGCCCAGTTAGAAGCCATGCAGATAGCCTAGAGAAGAGGCTGACATATTGAAGATGTAAGTGAAGATGAAGCAGAAGAAGCCTTGGGAGGACAAGTAAACCTATCGGTAGTTAATCCGGATGAAAAAATATTTTTAAGGGTTTTATGTAGGGCGAACACTAAACCTCATTTTACCCCACCGGAATATGATGGGAAGTTATATTTGGATGAATTGATGGATTGGATCTTGGAGATTGAGAATTATTTCAATTTTGAAAACACTATGGAAGAGAAGAAGGTGAAATATGTTTGTACCTAATTGAAAGGTCATGCATCTCTTTGGTGGGAGAATTTGCAAGTTGATAGAAAATGAAGAGGTTAAAAAAAGATTAAGACATGGGATTGGGTGATTGCTAAGTTGAAATTAAAGCTTGTGTCGATGAATTATCAAGTGGATTTATTTCATAAGTTGCAGAATCTGAGATAGAAGGAATCTAGTGTGAAGGAGTAAACTTAAGCATTTTACAAATTAAACATCATATCCAAACATGTTGATGATGAAGTTGAAAAAATTGTAAGATATTTGAATGGATTGTGGATGTCTATACAAGATGAACTTAGTATGATCAAATTGGAGAGTGTTGAAGAGGCTTACTAGTATGCACTAAAAGCTAAAGAGAAATTGAACAAAAGACATGAGTAGAGACAAAGAGGTAGAGGTGGAAGGTTTACTGGAGGAAGATTTCAAGGATGAAGAGGACATACTAGAGGAAGAGAAACTAGTACATATTAGAACAAGGACAAGGAAGTTAACAAAGAAGGTAATTCATACAAGAAGGATGATAAAAATTTCTACCAGAGGAGAGAACCAGATGGTTACCAGAATGAGAACTTTGGAAGAAAAGATAAGAGGACATTTAGAGGAATTTTCTTTAAGCGTGGAGGAGAAGGAAACCATGCATTTGAGTGTAAGAAGAAAGAGGCTACTAGAAAAGCAATAGTAGTGGAAGAAAACCCCATTGGACTAGATAATAAACTAGAAGATGGAGAACTATTGATAATGAGGAGAGAATGTGTCATATCGGAGGAGATGAAGAACCCTTGAAGAAGAAGAATCTTTTCAAAACCAGATGTAAGGTATTTGGTAAGTGTTTTAAAGTTGTTATTGATAGTGGTAGCTTAGATAATCTTGTTTCAAAAGAGATGGTGAATAAGTTGAAATTGGAGAGATTGAAACACCCTAAGACTTATTGGATAGCATGGATTCAGGATGAAAATAAGTTGTTATTAAGTGAACAGTGTTTGACGAAATTGAAAATTGGGAATTATCATGATGAAGTTTAGTGTGATATTATGCCTATGGATATTTGTCATCTTTTATTGGGTAGACCTTGGCAGTTTGATAAACAGGCAATACATGATGGGAGAAAGAATACATACACTATTGTGGCCAGTGGGATGAAGAAAACCTTATTACCTTTGGAGGAACTTTTGAAGAATGAAGTCTATACAAATGTCAGAATCTCTTTAGTAGATGGAAGGAAATTCATGGATAGACTGAGACATGAGAATGTGTGTTTATAGTTAATTCCTAAGAAGACTAAGAGATCAAAACTGGAAGAAGAGAACCCAAAAGAGATAAGAGATTTGCTAATAGAATATGAGGATATCATTTCAGATAATGTACCTGATGGATTGCCACCTGTTAGAAGTATTATTCATTGCATGAACTTGGTTCCCGGAGCTAGTTTGCCTAACAAAGTTGCACAACGGTTGACACCGATAGAGAATGAAGAACTAAATAGACAAGTGCAGGAGTTGTTGAAGAAAGGTTTGATCAGGGAGAGTCTAAGCCCTTATGGAGTATTATCACCTAAGAAGAATAGATAATGGAGGATGTGTATTGATTCAAGAGAAATAAACAAGATCATAGTGAAATACTGGTTTCCTTTGTCTAGGATGGATGACATAATGTATTGTTTGAGTGGAGAAAAGTACTTTACAAATATAAATTTGAAGAGTGGATATCATCATATCAGGATCAGAGAAGGTGATGAGTGGAAGACAACATTTAAGACAAATGAAGGACTATATGAATGGTTGGTGATGCCTTTTGGATTAACTAATGCATCGAGTACTTTCATGCGGCTAATGAATGAGTTATTGAAAAAATTATTTGGTAAGTTTGTTATTGTGTATTTTGATGACATTCTAATTTTTCAGTAAAATAAAAGAGGAGCATTTGTTGCAGTTAAGACAAGTTTTGCAGAGGGTGAGAGAAGAAAATTTGTTGATCAAATCAAGAAGTGTACTTTCATGAAGGATGAGTTAGTCTATTTAGGATTTGTGATATCTAAGGATGGTTTGAAGATGGACCTTGAGAAAGTGAAATCCATTATTGAGTGGCCTAAATCAGAAAGCATTAGGGAGGTAAGATCATTTCATGGATTGGCTATTTTTTACTAGAAGTTTACCAGAAATTTTAGTTCAGTTTGTAACCTATGACTGAGACCATGAGAGGAGATCGGAAGGAATTCAAGTGGACCACTAGAGAAAAAAGAATTTTGAATTGTTGAAGCAGAAAGTGACTAAGTAGACTGTATTAGATTTACCAAATTTCAATAAGGTATTTCAAGTGGATTGTGATGCAATTGGAACAACAATAGTACTAGTCTTGAGTCAAGAAGGGAGAGAAGTAGCCTATTTCAGTGAGAAATTGAATGTTGCCCAGAAGAGATATTCAGTGTATGATCAATAATTTTATGCCATAGTTCAAAACTTGAAGAAATGGAGACACCACTTGTTGCCTAAGGAGTTTGTGTTGTAGACAGATGATCAAGCTTTGCAGTATTTGAATAGTCAAAGTAAGTTGAATCAGAGACATATGAGATGGGTAGAATTGTTGCAGAGTTACACCTTTGTGTTGAAGCATAGAAGTGGGTAATCTAACAAATTTTTTGATGCATTGAGTAGGAGAAGGAATTTGCTGACAGAAATGAGAGTGACAATATTAGGTTTTGAAGATTTGAAGACCTTGTATGATGAAGACCCAGATTTTGCAGAACCTTGGAAAGCATGCAGAGAACTGGTTAAAGTTTAAAGGAGCAAATGGTTGGATTATTTCATTCAGAATGGGATGTTATTTAGGGGAGTTCAGTTGTGCATACCTAAGAGTTCCACGAGAGAGAACTTAATAAAAGAGAAACATAGTGGAGGACTAGCTGGACATTTTGGTATTGAAAAAATAGTTGCATTGGTGAGTGAGTAGTACTTTTGGCCCCAGATTCATAAGAATGTTAGGAGATATGTGCAAGTTGTAGAGTTTGTCATGTTGAAAAGGGCAATAGTAAGAATGTGGGATTGTATAAACCTTTGACAGTACTCGTAAGACCTTGGGAGCATATAAGCATGGATTTTATACTTGGATTGCCTAAGACACCAAGAGGGAATGATTCCATATTTGTCATAGTGGATAGATTTTCAAAGATGGCTAATTTCATACCTTGTAAGAAGACATTAGATGCATTACATTTAGCAGACCTTTTTTTCAAGGGAGTGGTGAGATTGCATGGATTACCTAAGAGCATAGTTTCAGATAGAGACACTAAGTTTGTTGGGAATTTTTGGAGAACTCTTTGGAAGAAGATGAAGATAGATTTGAAGTTCAATTCTACTTTTCATCCAAAAACTGATGGACAGACAAAAGTTGTTAACTGGAGTTTTGGAAACTTGTTGAGATGTTTAGTGGGAGATAAAACTGGAAGTTGTGATTTGATCCTTGCACAAGAAGAGTTTTCCTACAATAATTTAGTGAATAGAAGTACCGGAAAAATACTTTATATTGTTACTAGAGTGCATCCTAGACGAATATCAGAATTGAGAGACATTAGCATTAAAGACTAGAAGAGTTCAAAAGCAAAAGATTTTGTAGATCACATGTCAACATTTCATATTCGGGTTAAACAACATCTAGAAGACATGAACAACAAATATAAGGAGAAGGAAGTTGAAAATAGGAGACATAAGGAATTTGAAGTTGGCGATGAAGTGATGGTATATATAAGAAAAGAGAGATTTCCAGTTGGAACTTATGATAAGTTGCAGATGAAGAAGTTTGGACCCTGTAAGATTTTGAGGAAGTTCAGTTCTGGAAATGCATATGAAGTGGATCTACTAGATAGTCTAAGTATTTCATCTATATTCAACATTGCAGAGCTTCATGAGTACCAAGTGTTAGGCCCAATATTGAAAGCTAATGTACTGAGAGGGGAGGGGTGAATCAGTACTTCAAATCCTTTTATTAACAATATCTTTACTGTTATGCATAAACCAAAAACTGTTGTAACATAACATAAAGCTAAAACAAATAAGTAACAATCATACATGATTCACTCCACAACACATATATTTTGGTTACGCAGAAACTCTTGGTTAGAGAGAAAAACTGCGGTGGGGATGGCACCCACAACTTCACTACTACAATAATAAAGAGTGCTCGGTTAGAGCTACATATTTAGCTATTTCTAATAGCTTACCCTGTTAGGAGTAACAAGATCTATTAGATCTACCTTGCTAAAAGATTTTACAACACTTTATATAAATGTTGGACCTCGTTAGAGGCTTTACAATTTATAGACTTGATTAGAGTCTTTTACCCTGTTAAAGGTTTCTCTTACAACTTCAAAATATTACAATAAGACTTTTACAAATATCTGCAACTTTACATCTGAAATACTATAGTAGATTCTATGTGCTCAAAATAAGATTACCTTGCCTATAGCATACCTCGATAACTCATAAAGTAACTCGGTAAACCCTTCTATTTACTATGTTCTTTGACTATTCTCTAAAAACCTTCTCAGTGACCTTTGTGTCTCTGTAACAGTCATAATACTCTATGATCTCTCATGTATCACATAATTCTTGCTTCATACACATATGCACACACATTTCTCTCATTAATATATATCTCTAACCCTAAATTCATGCTGTATAAATAGATTTCTTATGTCGGTGATCTGATTCATTGCTTTGATCTTACAAACATGATTTCTTGAATTAATAACCATGCAAAATATTTCATTGGTTAGATGACCTCAAAATTATACAAAATCTATATGTGCAATTTCCAATGCGATAACGGTTCTATGTGCCTCGATCTTGTAACACATTTTCATATGTGTGTCTAGGTTCAATGAATCTGGTAACACATTTCACTTGGTGTATTATCTTTACTGCTCGATAGACATGAAATAACACTGGGTAGACAGGTCGGTGTATACTGGGCTTTGTGATTGTTTTCCTTCTATAACCGACTAGATTGTTCATATCGACTAAATATTTCGGTAGTAGTAACTGACTAGAGTATATAGAATGACTTTGGATATTAAACTAATGGCAATTTGATAAGTAGTAACAATCTCCCCTTTTGACATTAGTTGAGATGTTTGACAAAACTACTTTCAAAGTCATTACTGAAAAATCTGTATACTTTACAAAATTTGACTAAACATACAGTATATACATTATTTAATGAAATAGTATAATCAAATATACTCCCCTTATCAATATGTTGTACAAAACTCTGATTAAGTGTGCTCGGTGATCAATACTCTATAACCACTATTCTTTCCTTTGTTCACTACTCGGTTCACTGCTCTTGGATACTCTTCTTATTCTGCTCATTCTGCTCGGTATACTCCCCCTGTATACTACACTCCAGTTGTTTGATACTTTGAATAATATACACTCCCCCTGTGTACTTTGATGCTATATATACTTTGATGATATACTCCCCCTTTTTGACAAACATCAAAATTTAGTTACCATTTGGAGGTGGCAACTGATCAAAAATGGATTTGTACTTTGTCTTGGCTTCAGTGAGAGCGATAGAGAGTGCATCCTTTACACTATCCATTAAAGAATTATGTGCATTAATATCAGCCAATAATGAAATTAAGCCATCTAAAGTGCTTCCCTCTTGTGTAGTAGAGAGGTAAGTGGCTCGGTTGAGCTGTTCTTGAATGGATGAAAGATGAGGAAGGAATAATGTTTGAAGTGTCATTATGTCCATCCTGATCTTGTGTTCTTCATTCCTCAGTTCCAATTGTTGAGCCATGAGCTATTGTAGCTTAGTATAAAAATTCTGAACTGAATTGGGCTCGGGGGTCAACTTATTTGAGAGATCGGTGATCTCTTTCTCAATTGCTTCTATTTTATTCTTAATGTCCTTAAGGAATAAAGAAAATGTGCAGAGTTTCTGAAATAATGAAAGAATGTGCTTGAGTTGAGGGGACAACTCAGCAATAAATTTGACAAGTTTTACCTTGCCAACAGCAATGGATTTCTATACTTCCTCTATCATTTTAGCTGTTAGCTCCTTTTCTTTTAGTTTGCTCAAGTATTCAGATGCATCTACTCCAGATGTCTCAATCTGATTTAGGAGTTCATCCAATTGAATATAGATGGCTGCATCGGTTCATACTATAGCTAAAGGTAGCATATCTGATAGTAAGGTCTTTACCTTTTGAAGTACTTTATTCTTCTTTTGTATGGCCAGTTGCTTCTCCTATTCGGCCTTTGCTTTGCATAGTTCACCGAATTTAGTGAGTGCTTGCCCTTTCAATTTGGAGATGTCTACATTGGGCAACACTATCGGTTTTGATAAATCTATTTTGAAACTATGCTTTTTCAACTTCTTTTCTTTATGTTTCACCAGGTGAACCACTACAATAGCTTGAGAAGCTTGAGGACCCTCAGTAGGTTGCTCAGTAGAGACAACACTTTGGTCAGTTTATTTAGCCTCGGTAGTGTCCTTCGGTGTCTCAGTGCTTGGTGTCTCAGCTGTAACATTTTCCATGCTAGAAGGTGCTTGAGAGGTTTGTTCTTGTGAAGTACCTTCTGCTGTAGACTTTTGACCTTCGGTGCCTTCATCTATATCCTGAGGAGCTTCAGTTGTAGCAGGTTGAGTGATCGGCGGGTAAGGTTGAACTTGTTCCAAAACAGATTCACTGGAGACAAGTTTTCCATAAGCATTGCCTTCTATCATTTCTTGTTCAGGTGCCTCTGCATCCATGATATCTTGATCTATTTGAATGGTGTCAACAGGGTCTTGCTCGGTGACATCAGGCTCTTGGTCGGTGACATCGACTATTTCCACTATAGATTGTTCACTAGCATTCTTTCTTCGAAAGATGTCCTGCCATTGCTCTTTTGTTTCCTTCTCCACTTCTATATATAGGCCATTCATCAATTTCAAAGCCTTTTGTTTTAGTGTAAATTGTGTTGGGTTGTTTGTCAGATGTTCTTTTATTTCATCAACCGACATATTAGGAAAGAGATGCACCAGACTTCTTTCTCTGATTTGTTTCTTCGAGTCTAGGGCATATTGCCATCTAGTTTCAATATGTGCATATAATTCCTTAGGAATAGAATTACATACTTCTAATGGGACCACTCGGAATTTTAGAAGTGTGCAAATGACAGCTTCTTCAATTTGCCTCTTTTCATCAGCAGATTTGGATTCATATTTGATAAATATGAATCCACCAAATCCACCATATTCCTTCAGATTATTACAAAAATTTTCTACACTATGTACATCTACCTTCTTGGTTTTCACAATCTAAAATTTACTTGCATCTTCAGATTCGGTATCACTCGACTCTTTTGGCAAAATGAGTCTTTGAGTAGATTTCTTGTAAGTTCTAGTTACCTTAGGAATGGCAACAGTCTTTTGTTTCTTACTCGGTGATGCAGCAGATGCCCTTGTGTTAGGTCTCTTTGTTGGAGGAGTTGGTAGGGCCATTGAAGTGTCCTGTTTCTTTCTCTTCAATACTTTTCCCTTAGGCAATTTGGTGCTAAGTGTTATGGCTTCTTCTTGGGCTTCTATCTCCTCTTCGGTGATGGCTAGAATGCCTTTGATAGGTGTGGAGGAAGAATCTTCTTCGAATTTCTCAGTTAATTCCTTAATCATCTTTGATGCCTTCCTTGTAGCTTTGGGTACTACAATGCTCATCTTTACTTTTTCTTTCACCTCTTCATAGGTTCCATACCTAAGCTCGATAGTATGCCTTGGTAGTGTCAGAAATACATTGATTTGTTGTTGTGTGATATCAAAATCAATCTTGTAACCCATAGGGGACAAAGATTGAATCCTCGGTTCCACAACATTCACATAATAGTAATCGGTATCGACTTCAAAACATATTTCATCTTTGTATTTTTCTACTAGCTGGGGTGGAATCCGATACCTGTTATGCATTTTCTCTTGGAACTTGCTGAAGTAATCATCCATTATATCATTAAAGTTATCACCTAACTTCTTGATGAAGTCATTGATCTGATGGGTGATTGGTCGATGTAGTTCCCAAACAACTTTACCGACTATTGGAAAAAACTTCTCAAAGTAGAAAAACATACATACAAGTAGTGATCCAAATTTTAGAGTATTTGCCAAGTTGTTCTTCTTCGGCTTCCTAATTGTGTTCAGATTTTCAAGCAAGTTCTTCAACAATACTTCACACAAGTCAATTTCCATGCCTTTCTTAACAATTTTGTATGCTAAGTCCACTGCTGCACAAGGTACACTATTTTCCCTTGCCGATTGGAAGAAACAATAACCAATTACTCTAATGGAAAATTTGAGTTCAGGATCAGTGACATTGTTCAACTTTAAACCTCTGCAATCAGATTCTACTCCAGTCAAACTGATCAATTCCTTCTGTGATATCATTTTTTGTGCTCAGGCATGGTCATAGATAGGATAATTGGTGATCAGATGAATGATTTCTTTAGTGATCTTTAACGGTTGCTCTTGTAGCCACATGAAATCATCATGCACTTAGCTTAGTACAAACTTGACCTACTGGGGTTTGAACACACGGGGATAGGTTAGGGCTTTAGTCAATCCCTTGATTTTGATGTGCTCATACTTGCTATCCATTTTACCATCTGTGCACAATTCATCATATGCATCTTTGATCTCAACATGACCAAGTTCTTCAACACGGCATTTGGTGAAGAATCTCACATCCTTGACTAACAAGACTCGATCCGGGATGAGTGAAAAGGCACTTTTGTCATCCGGTTCAGATGTAATTTTGGGAGTCAAAGAGTATTTTAGTAAGGGCTTCTCTACATTCTTGACAACAATGGGGTCTTAGATCTTAGGTGCCATTTTGATTTCAGATAAAAATTGACATAGGAACCTTAGGGTTTGAGAACTTAACAAACAGCAGATGCTTCACACTCAACAGATAATAACAACTTAATGAGTTCGGTAAACCAGCTTAGCAATGCAATGAGATTTGATGTAAATACCTTAGATTTCACTTTGAAGATGGTTTGATCGCCTTGATTCGCTCTGCTCTGCTTCTTGAAAACTTGGTGAATGAAAATGACCTCAAAGAATGCTTTAAGTACATAATAAACCTTATCGGGCTTCGTGCAAGTTAGGTCAAAGACATTAAATGCACTCGGTTCTACTTAACTTTCTTTCCCTTTTTGCACTTTAACCGAGTAACCAAATTTCCTTCATATACCAACTTGACAGGCTTCCTGAATTCACTGACTTGACAGATTTCCTATAAAAAGTGCTCCAAAAGACTTTGATAGAATTTCAAACTTACTACTACATCTTACTATGCAGATTTTGAATTCAGTACATACTAAAATAGGAACTGTTTAAGATTTAACCTTGTGAGAATGCAGTCCCTTCATACCTTTACTGATTAATTTGGAGTGGGAGCCCCTAACTCGGTAGGTAAGGTGCTTTCTTTGTTTGACACAATTTCCTTCTTTCTCCAAATCATCTTTAATTTCTCTTTTATTTCCTCAGTGTCTTCTCTAGGTTTATCTTTGCAATCTCTAGCCAAGTGTCCAACTTTGTGACAATGAAAACATGCCATACAAGGATTTCTCCATGATCTTCGGTTGTTCATTCCAAACCTTATAAAGCAGTTGGCACTTATATGTCCATATCTTCCACAACATTCACACCATATCCTTGTATTGTAATCCCATGGTATTGCAGAATATTGTCGGTAAGGATCTGTGTGAGTTCGATAACCTCTAGTATTTGCTCGGTGTGCAGACCACATGTGGTTCTTTTGCTTAAACCAACACTTCTCGGTACTATGTCCATATCTATTGCAGTTTTTACAAAACCCTTTGAATTTTGCCTTCTAATAATTGTTAACAGACTTTGTCCTATATTGATTAGATGTGTGACCATATTTATTGAAATTGTAACAATAACCATTGGTCTTAGTGGCATTCGGTTGCTTACCTTTTATGATTTAACACATGTTGGTAGTATGACCTTGATTTACATAATAGCTGCAAATAGGCTTCTTTCTTTTGATGTTCTTCTTGATTCCAGCTTGCTTTGATGATTCTCCTCTCTCGGTAGTGCAGATTCCCTTCTCGATAGAGTCTTTTCCTTTGTAACCGAGTCCTCCTTCTTTCTAGGGTCATCTTGTATTCAGTTGCTCATCCAACATATTTGATGCTTCATAACTCTTCTTTAGTGTTTCCTTGGATTTCTTCTCTGTTTCAAGTTCATTGCTCAACCTTGATACTTCAAGTTTCAATGCTTGATTCTCATCATCTTTCAGATTTGCTTCATGATGTGCATAACCTAGTTGATCTGATAGATTTTGTTGAATCCCAGTCAACCTTATGATTTCATCATCCTTATCAGATACTAAAGCTTCAAGTTGTTGTTTCTCTCTTGCTAGATCTCTTACTTTGTCCTCAGTTGTCCTCAATGCATCAAGATTTTTAGTCATTTGTGTGCTGAAATGTTCATGTTCTTTTTTCATTGCTTTTAGTTGATCGGCTAGTCCTTTGTTCTTTTCTTTCAATTATCCAATCATTTCTTCAGTCTCTTCAAACATACTATTCTCAGATGATGTCTCAATTTTTTCCACTAACTCTTGAGAGTCCTGCAAATTATCAGATAGTCTTCTTCTCACTTTTAGAGATTTTTGCATTTGCCTTTGCATGTCTGCAATCACTTGATTAGCATGATCCAATTCTTCCTGTAGATACACAATCCTCTGAGATTGTTTGTAGCCTTCCATTGATAAGATCTTTATCTTTAGGCAATTAAACCCTTTTCCAAGATTCAAGCTCTGATACCAATTGTTAGAACCAATATGGAAAGCTAATGTACTGAGAGGGGAGGGGTGAATCAGTACTTCAAATCCTTTTATTAACAATATCTTTACTATTATGCATAAACCAAAAACTGTTGTAACATAACATAAAGCTAAAACAAATAAGTAACAATCATACATGATTCACTCCACAACACATATATTTTGGTTATGCAGAAACTCTTGGTTAGAGAGAAAAAATGTGGTGGGGATCGCACCCACAACTTCACTACTACAATAATAAAGAGTGCTCGGTTAGAGCTACATATTTAGCTATTTCTGATAGCTTACCCCATTAGGAGTAACAAGATCTATTAGATCTACCTTGCTAAAGGATTTTACAACACTTTATATAAAATGTTGCACCTGGTTAGAGGCTTTACAATTTATAGACTTGATTAGAGTCTTTTACCCTATTAAAGGTTTCTCTTACAACTTCAAAATATTACAATAAGACTTTTACAAATATTTGCAACTTTACATCTGAAATGCTGTAGCAGATTCTATGTGCTCAAAAGAAGATTACCTTGCCTATAGCATACCTCGGTAACTCATAAAGTAACTCGATAAACCCTTCTATTTACTATGTTCTTTGACTGTACTCTAAAAACCTTCTCGGTGACCTCTGTGTCTCTGTAACAGTCATAATACTCTGTGATTTCTCATGTATCACATAAGTTTTGCTTCATACACATATGCACACACATTTCTCTCATTCATATATATCTCTAACCCTAAATTCATTCTGTATAAATAGATTTCTTATGTCGGTGATCTGATTCATTGCTTTGATCTTACGAACATGATTTCGTGAATGAATAACCATGCAAAATATTTCATTGGTTAGATGACCTCAAAACTATACAAAATCTATATGTGCAATTTCCAATGCGATAACGGTTCTATGTGCCTCAATCTTGTAACACGTTTTCATATGTGTGTCCAGTTTCAATTAATCTGGTAACACGTTTCATTCGGTGTATATCAACTCGGTGTATTATCTTTACTGCTCGGTAGACATGAAATAACACTCGATAGACAGCTCGGTGTATACTGGGCTTTGTGACTGTTTTCCTTTTGTAACCGACTAGACTGTTCATATCGACTAAATATTTGAGTAGTAGTAACCGAATAGAGTATATAGAATGACTTTGGATATAAAACTAATGGCAATTTGATAAGTAGTAACACCAACAACCAGAATTCAGTGAGGATAGTGTTGTAGACCTTGAGAAAAAATTGCCTCAGAAGGAACCAGATCAGATTGAAGATATTTTGAACAGTAGGATTAGGCATAGTACCTAGAACAGGCAGTACAAAGAATATCTTGTGAAGTGGAAGGGCATACTAGTTGAATATTCACCTTGGATTTCTTAGGCATGTTGGCAATATTACATTATAATAGACAATGAAAGATTGTTGACATTTCAATAAGGATATTGAGAAGGCTGTTGATGATTATGGACATAATTGATTAAAGATGTTTTACTATCTTGATATTATTATTTTTTCATTGATGTCAAGAAATTGATTTTCTAATTCAATATGATGTTGCCATATCTTGAGAAGTATGATATGAAGATTATAAAGAAGTTGATAAAAGACACATGAAAGAATATGATGAATAAGGGGATAAGTTATTCAATGGGCAACTACTACCGAGTTAGACAATGATGAGATCATGATGTTTTAGATTGTTTTAACATCATACATATGTTGTAAAATGTAAAGGTTAATACTACACTATGTTACTGAGCAAAGAACCTAGTCGGTAAACCCTAAGGAACCTAGTCGGTAAACCCTAAGGTTATCGCTATCAGTTAATGAAGGCAAAATGTCTACCGAGTGAAGTTTAGTATTTATCGAGTTACAACCGAACTATAACAGAATGCATTAAATGTTTACATGTGATATTTAATGAAGGAAGCTGATGAGCTGGAGTGGATCAATGATTGGTAAGCCATGGAAGAAGTTTGTTAACGAATCTAAGGCAATGAAAAGTCATCATGAAGATCTATAGCTCAGATTGAACAGCAATACCCTTACACAAGTTCCAAGGTAGGGTAAAATGTTTTCAGATCGAAGAATACATTGAACCAGGACAAGATTGAAGATCTGATGGCTATGATTGATCATGGGAAATGTGATCAAGGAGATTATGCGGTTACCTAATTGTTTATAAATAGGAAACTGTTGATAAACAATGTATGCGGGCAAGTGTATGCACAGGGATGCTACATAGTGATTTTCGAGCATTGAAGCTTGAAGACCTATTAGAATAACAGAGTATAGAGCCCAGCAGAGGGACAAGATAAGTCCTATGAATTGATTGTATTGAACAAATAAGAATCTGCTTTAGCATTTTTAGATGTGAAGTTGTAGACATATCTTTATTACTATTATTTTGAGAAGTAGCAGAAAATCTCTTAACCGAGTGGACTTAACAATCTTATATGTGAAATCCTCTAGCAAGGTGACATTCTGATTGAGTGTTTGAAATCCTTTGACAAGGTCACTTCTAACAAAGTGTAGATCCTAACAGATATGAGGGAAATCCCTTAGCTGGGTCACATCTAGCAATGTGTTTGTAATCTTTAACAGGATTTTCTTTTAACCAAGCATACTCTAGAAGAGTATATTTCTTAGTGGGTCGGAAATCCCATAGTGGTTTTTCCCTATTTGGGTTTCCACGTTAAATCTGGTATTATGAGGTTTATATTGTTCGTATGCTTTTGAGTTTGCATGTTTGACAGTTTTGGTTATATGACTGATATATATGTTACCGAGGTTGAATCTGGTGTTTTTATGGATGATTAAGTTTGTATGATTCGCCCCACCCCCCCCGTCTCATATTGTTGGCTATTGGATCTGTACTTATATTAAGTATCAGAACTATCAAGACAGAGGTATAATGCCTCAGTTTCCCTCTGACCCCAGCAAAGTGAGAGGATAATTTTTTAATTAACCCTAGATGTCTGATGCAAGAGCATCCCCGGTTCACAAGAATCTTGCATCAACCAAAATATTTTTCCTTTTTGTTTTGTTTTTGTTTGCAGTTATAGTTTTTCCTTTCTGATTGTCTTGGTTTTGGCTCACCAAATCCTATGGAGTTGGATTCTACTTGAAGACTTGATCATCTTTCTTGCTTTCATACCGCATCTCATTTGTATCACTTTCCAACAAGATATCTCCACTAGTTTCCATGACAGTTTCTTGTTACCGATTGTTCCTTTGTTACTGGTTGCCTGAGACCTTTAATGGTGATCTATGGGAACCCTTTTTGAATATTTTGGAGCCTTAAGAATTGATTTAGATCTTCCTTGGTATGTGGCCAAACTTTTCCTGTGATTTATGTTTCATCCTTTGGATTTTCTAGAGGAATCTCTTGGTGAAGGCCGACCTTGTTCATTTTGCATGTTAGGTCTTGTTCTCTAGGTTTTGATCCCTTTTGAGCTGACTGGATCCTTTGGATCGATATATATATATATCTATATATATATATATATATTTGCAGTCATTCTTTAGAATGGAATCCATTAGAATCAATCAGAGTATCAGATAGATAGACTGCGCCTAGAAG
This sequence comes from Cryptomeria japonica, assembly GCF_030272615.1. NCBI lineage: Eukaryota > Viridiplantae > Streptophyta > Pinopsida > Cupressales > Cupressaceae > Cryptomeria > Cryptomeria japonica. The sequence continues at coordinate 689,440,201 of NC_081413.1, forward strand.
ATAGATCTTTCATTTCAAGGTCGTAGTTCTGACCTATTCTACTAGGCCTATGTGCTGGTATGTTGTAACCCAGTTGTTAATGGTTGGATGTAATAGAATTTCATGCAATCAAACAATCCGATCGGTATTGCCTCCATCATATATGTGTGTTTAGGTTGTATTTACTCATATTGATTGGTCTGGATTGATCTCTTTGAGATCACTCCTCGCCAGTGACTGCTTCAATATGATCAACCAAAACTCATGCATATGATTACAAAATTATTCACACACAGATAACCATCCCATAACATAATCCCATATGCCCATGATCTATAAAGAGATATTACATCAAATTTAAACCAACTCGGGACCTAAACAATTAGTTCAGCCACCTAAAAGATAATACAATAAATTCATAACACAAACCCGCAATCCAATGATCAACCAAGTCATCTTAGATCAAAAAAAATGTAAACCCATAATTAAATCCCACTAGTAACATATCAAGGACATCCTCCAACATGTTACATAAACCAAGCCCTAACCTAGATAACACCGGACCCAAAATAGGTCACCATAAGCCAACTGCAACATCATCGATGAATTGGAACATGAACATGATAACCATCAGCTTCCTGAGAGCCATTTCGAAGCCGCACCAACACTAACTATCACATGCATCAAAAGATATTCAATGAAGATCTGCTGGTAAAACCCTTACTAGTGATCAAAATGCTTACTAGAACAAATGATAGTATCTGAGTCATCAAATCCCAAACCAACTAATCATGATACACATCTGAATAGCATGAATGAAAGATCCAAATAATTTCCACAAACAAAAGAATACCGGAACATACCAGATCAATATCATAATTCAACCACTCTACTGGAACCAATCGAAAACCAATAAACAACCAAAACAACCAGTGCTGCCATTAATGACAAAACATCAATGCAACACATAATCAATTCCTCCAAATTTCCAACAATCTTCCTCTTTAGAATTGATGGCAACACTAGATGTGAAAAACATCCAAGTGCCAAGAAATGCCAAACAAGTCTCCCCCTATGGAAGACAACCAACAATCTCCCACAAAATGATACAATGAATATCTGGACAAAACTCCCCTAATGAATATATCTCTCCTTTGTCTTTTTTATAAGAATAACTCTCCCTCTTTGACATCAATACCAAATATCTGACATAAATATATAAAAAAAGAATAAATCCTCTGATTCTTACAGCTGACTACTCCCCTTGAGTAGTAGTACCACCACATCAATTTGGAATGAGTAATAGCTCTGATAATGCATAATAGATTGATGCTAATCAACATCACTTAGGTCTCTACTAGAGGGGCATAAACCCCTAATCTGTCTCTGAAGTACTCAAATGATTCTTTAGGTAAAGGTGTTGGTTCCTTTTTATGCTGAACAACAAAACCAACAACCACTATAATCTACAACCAAATTTGAAAGGTATCTAACCTCAACTATGATTTCAAAAGACAAATTGGACCAACTTAACAAGCATATTAATCCTTCTTCTCTTCAAGCTCTACAAGGCCTCGACAGGTTTACCTATGATGCACTTCAATACAGTCTAAAACTCACACACAACATCACCATTAAAGAAAACATCTCAGACATAGCTCAACAATAAAGAAAGTACTGCAAACTAGCTATATCCATATTGACTCTCAACTACATTTGAGCTTGAGATAGGCAGAACCAACTACAACTACAAACATGAAAGTAAATGGATATTTGATTTTTTAAATCTCCGAGAATCCCTAGAATCTACAAGACTAGTGCCTTATCCAAGGGCATGGAGTCATACATCAAACTGTAAATGAAAACCTCTACTGCAAATCCATCTTCATCATCGAATATTCCTGCATTAATGCCTTACATAAATGCATTACTCAACTCATTCAAAGAAATATAAAATCCAAAATATGAACCCCATTTCATTAATGTTTGCTTACAGAGTTTAAATTCTTTATTGAAGAATACCTACAAATAAGCATTACACTCACAGACATAGATGCTAAGGACAAACTTGATCCTCCTTGAGAATCTAATTTGAATAAAATGAAGACACGTCTCAGAGACAATTCTGTGATGAATTTATGCATGCCTTACATACATAAAAACTTGCAACTAGAAACACCTCCAGCAAGAATTATACTCCATTATTTGAAAGAAGACATTACACTATACAAACTTGGAAGAAAAACTCAGAATTGGAAACTAGGTTTATGGAGCCCTGTCACAAAAATTTTGGAACCCTTACAAATGAGAAGAAATGGGAATATGAAGAAGAGGGAAAAGATCCAATTTGCATCACAAATTGCTAAGTGTCCTCTTTTCCAAACTGAAAAAATTCTTTGCATCATTCCCATGGAAACTACTCTAAAAATATTTGACAAGTGTTGAAACTGATTCCAAAAACCAACTCTTTGTTCCAAGAGCTTTCCAACAACATATAATATGGCTATATTTGGGCAAACAATAACCCCTCCAGTGAATTAATCTCGGATGCCCCTCTTCACAACCAATCATTTAAATCTTTGCAATTTTCACAATAGTTGGAACTATACATTTAATTTTGATTTTTTCCTTTGTTGTGCATCCATCAATGCCATGTGTCAGCTCTGGGTTCACTCATGGGTACACCTAGGCACCACTTGACCTACCACTTGTCCACCACTTCAGCACGTTAGGCCAGACCCACCACTAAACTTTGGTCGCCTTGTTGCCAAGTCATGATGGGTAACTAGCGAGTAAGTTCCCTTTGTGGATTAGTGACCACTGTTGGATCATCTTCAACTTGCTCACCTGTTAATCTCCATTTTTGCTTCAAAATATAGGTGCCTCGGGATACGTGTTCGCACAGGTCCTACCTATCACTGAGCTAGCTGCTCTTGCCTATGAAAGGCCACTTTCTTTTGACACTTGATATACAAGTGTTCTTGTATTTAAAGATTATTATATGTCATCCCGCCACCCATGTGGGATAAAGGCTTTCACATACTCCCCTTGTTTATTCTGGCGCAACACTTGACCTTACACCTGCCAATAGCGTTTGCTTTGCAAGCTTCTAACGACCTTCCACATATCCACTTCTAATTCAATGCAAGGAGGATGCTGACAAGGGTTGCATTGGATTTACCTTCACCTGCCAAGTGCATTAGTTTTAGAGTTTCTAATGCCTTAGTCAAAGCTTCCACATTCTATGCAGGCTTGGAGGACTGGCACTTTGCCTGCCAATTGCATTTACTTGAAACTTTACAATTCCTTTTCAATCAACGTAGGCCCTGTGTGGAAGCTTCAAAAGTTTTATCAGGACCAACACTTCACATTATGGCATAGGAAGATGCTGGGAAAGGTTGCATTAGATTTGGCTCCACCTACCAAGTGCATTAGTTTGAAAGTCTCTTTTTAAAACATTTCCAACTGCCACACCAAACCCACGACAAGGAGGAGATGGTAAAGGTCGTAGAACTAGATTTAAGTCTGCCAATTTCATTTTCTGAAAGTTACTAAAACCTTATAGTGCTCTACGCACCACTTCACACACAATAGGTTGGAGAAGTAAGTGGCTAGGGTGCGCAGGCCATGCACCATATCACTTAGCCCATATCCTTTTTAAAAAACCTTGATGACACACAAATGCCTCGTTGTAAAGAAATCCAATATATTTAAATCATATCAACATATAATTTAAAATAAACAATCCACCTTGCTTCAAAAACCGTGACACTACAAATCAGGTCAGGCCCCAAAGTGGGCTCGGCCAAAAAAAAATTATTTTCATTCAACTAACCCTTGGAATGCCTCAGGAACCTTGAACATACCTCTGGAGTTGATCTGCACAATTTTCCGATCACTAAAACTCAATCTGCAACTGTCAAACAAATGTGTCACATTTTCACATTTAAACACAAAGAGGCATTTCAAAAACTGGTCAGAACACCTTTCGAGACTTCACAAACTGATAGGCATGTACTCTGATATGTTAAATTTCATTCTGCAAAACCACTCCTCATGAGGAATCCCAAATGATGAGATATTAATGCACAAAGTTGATTAAATAGCTCTGTCAGCAAATGAACCTAATAAAATCAATGTGGAGGGACCACAAAATGCCCTTACTAAAAATTTCAAATGATCTCTGTAGATCCCCAAATCTAGGGCATAGATACCTTGAAGTACATGGAAAACCATAGAATGTTCAACTTGAATAGGAAGCTGATAGGGTGCAAATGGTGAGCGCATGAAATAACAAATTTAATAGATGTAACAATGAAAGTACAAAAAAATGAATAAAATGGCTCAAGAAATCATCTTGGAAAACTGATCAAACGGATTGGTAAGAACTTCAAACTAGAAACATAACTTGTCTTTCATACTAGAAATACCTTGGAATAAATATTCTGATATGACACTCATTAGGGAATTTATTACACATATACAAAGTGGTGCTTTGACTAGCTGTTAAAACAAGGACTTATGCAAACAACACAAACTACAAATGGATTGGGCTTGCCAAACTAAGAAAATGAATTCATAGAGACTTAAAATTTATCATGTGGACACATATATATGCATACAACTCACTACACTTTGAATTTGAACATGACGATCTACTGGTCAGAAAATGCAAAGCCTCAAAGTAGGCCACTTAGTAAAATCTGAATTTCTACATAGAACAACTTTTAGTCCACCCCTTGAAATGGGTACTTGACAAACTGATCTAAACTAAAATTTGAAAGTTGTAAGCCACTACATAGGCCAAATGAAAGGTGTACAACAAGTTTCCAAAGCTTTATCTCTTGATAATCAACTGGCTCCATTTTATAATTTTTCAAACTAGGCCACTCAATTTGATGAATCAAGTGCCATTCTAAAAGTGTTGGAGGAAAAAAATTGAAATGGGCCTCTCAAAATACTCAAATTTTATGAGTCCCAACAGTGGCTCTAACTAGGGATGGTTGATTGCAAGAACAACAGAAGAATCTAGAATCTTTCATAGAGCAGTCCACCCAAAAAACATATCACTTCTCTTCTCAAAAACATGAATTCCTTATTCCACCCAAATAAAAGGGTACCTTGTTGAAAACCACACAATTGAAAACAAAGCGACTATACAAAATGTACAAACATACTTACAATTGATTATAAACTGCCCCAAACAATCTCAACATTTACCTCTGTCAAAAATTTGATTCTCATCACGAGATGTCATGATCCTAACAAAGGCACCTTTCAACAACAACTGAGCATAGTCCTTATGGTTAACCCCTTCCATCACATTATTGTAATAACTAGTTTGCATGCCTTTTGCCTGATTTGGAAGTTTATAGTCACACATTATTTCAACAAAGGTAAAATCATGAGACAAATCAATATAGAGGCCTTCCCACAAGCTGTAATGCATTTCACTATTGCATTCAAATCCATGCTTTTCAAGGGTATCAGCAGGTTGAATTTCAAAAATAAAACATTCATTTTTAACATTGTAGTTCTCATTAGCACTCACTTCGTTATCATTTAAATTCATAGAATGAGGTACATTAATAACCAATTGATACAAACAAGGAACATAAACATTTTGGTCCAGATGTGGTACTTCACTATGCTGATCACACTTTATATTATCCTTGTTCATCAAACTCAATACATCAGCATTCTCAATATCCCAATCATAGAAAAGAATGCATACTTCTAGCTGAAGCAAATCCTCAGCTAAGTCTTTCTCATTCAGACTTACATCCCCCTAAAAAACTTCCATTTGTGGTCTGAAATAATCATCACACAGCCCATGCCTCTTATCTCCATCATGAAAAAAATTTTCACAACACATGCTATTGTTTTTTGGAACTTCATTAGCATAAAAAAATTGTTCAACACAAGCGGAAACTTCATCATTTTCATCAATAACATCAGCACTATGAACATTTATACCAAAGGAAAAGAACTCCATATCCAGTTCAAACATGCCATCAACATTTGTTGGAAATGTGCCTCTAATTCACTTGACCTTTTGTTCATACTGATCGGGTTAACTTTGGCCAATTAAATAGTGTGAAGCAAATATGTGAGCTTTATCGGTATGACTCTTGCCGATGTATCCTCTTTCATTGGGTGCTTAGAGAAGCAGTTTTAAAGTCATCCTAATGACCTGACAAAGTCATCTTTGGTTATCGAGGTAGCATCAGCTATCAGGATAGCTATTCGGTTGTTATACCAATGACCCGATGAAGTCGCCTTCAGCGATTAGGATGTCATCGGCTATTAGAGGAGCTTGTTGAATTCTATGTCGATTACTCGATAGATCCACTTTGGTCAAATTTGGTGTTATCGGAGATTGGGGTAGCCAGTTTGATTGTTTTGTCGATGACCTGATGAGGTCACCTTTGATGGTCAGATTATTATTGGAGATTGGGATGACATTGCTAGGTTATGTCGATGACTTGATAGAGTCAATATGGGATCATCAGGAGATTGGGTCTACCTATTGAAGGCTATTCTAATGAGTCAATGGAGCCAATTCATTTGGAGCCACATTAGTAGAGTCATCTACGGGTTGATCAAGAAATCAGAGAAATGCATTTGTGGTTTGCTTAAGGGCCGATGGAGTAGAGATTGACCACAAATGCTCACTTCGAACCGAACTCCAAAAAGATGAGCTTGTGGTCACATTAGATGTTCTTGCCGGTGTATATGAATATGAACTGACTTGACTTCCTGGTGCATGTGGGATGTTGTATTTCTCATGAATGCAGACCGATGCAGACGGTTAGAATTTGATCCATTGGTGCAGTTCCTCAGATCAACGGTTGACAATCTAGTATAGGAAGATAAGAGGAAACTAAATGAGTGTGAGTTCTATTGATAAGCTGTAACAGATTATTGTATGCTATTTTATAGTGTCCAGTTCATGAGAATTTGAGATAGAAGACCTTTAGTTGTAGACTGAAACTTTATTGTAATTCATTTACTGGAAATATAGTGTAACTGTTGGTGGTGGGTTTTTTCCCAAAAGGGTTTTCCCACGTAATTATTGGTGTTCTGTCTCTGTGTTGATTCTACGTGTTTTGTCTATGTTATTCTTAACATTCTGTAAAAATTTTAAACTGCATTCTTGTTTGATTTCCCCTATTAACCGACATTAGGAAGGTGTTTCCGCACTATTCTTTCCTTACAAGTGGTATCAAAGCTTGGCCCATTTTCTTATCCTTGTTGGGTAGGGTTGGTTTTTTGTTTCACAATGTTTCAGTGGGAGTCTTACAGAATGTCTACTTGTTTATTTTACAGGTTAAGATGGCAAGCACCTTAGGTCACATAAACATGGATAAATTTAATGGTTCCAGTTTCAAACCGTGGAAACTCAAGATGGAAGACTTGTTGGTCGACCGAGATCTTTGGATTAAGTTGTCTGTGCAGAAACCTACAAGCATGAAGCAAGAGGATTGGGATTTAGCTAAGCAAAAGGCAACGGGTCTAATCATGATATGTCTTGTGGATTTTGATATGTTAAACATCCATGAGAAGAAAATAGCACATCTTCTATAGAATAAGTTGGGAGATATTTATCAAGGCAAATCCTTGGTGAATAAAATTTTCTTGAGGAAGAAGTTATACTCTCTGAAGATGGATGCAGGAACACCATTGGCAGACCACTTGAATGCATTTAACATGATTCTTGCACAGTTAACTTTTGTTGGTGTGGCCATTCAGGAAGAAGAACATTGTATGTTGTTGTTGTGTTCATTGCTTGACTCTTGGGATCACTTAGTGATGGCTATCGGTAGTACTACAACCCAGTTCAAGATGGATACTATGGTTAATACTCTTTTGTTAGAAAAAATGAGAAAGAAGTCTTCTGAGATGACCAAAGATGCACTCTTTGTTCGAGGTAGACCAAAGACCAAATACAAGAAGAAAGGAAAGAAGTCCAAGTCCAAGTCTCAAGAAAGATCAAAATCTCTAGGCAAAAAGTTAAAGGTGAAGTGTTGGAACTGTGGGTAGAAAGGGCATATCCAAAAGGATTATAAGGAGGAGAAGAAGAAGAAGAAGAAGAAGTATTTTGATACTGAATCTTCTTAGAGTGATGCAAATGCATTTGTAGCAGCCCTGGCAGTGCCTACCTCAGATTACACCTAGTTAGTAGACTCTAGCACATGTTTTCACATGACCTCTCACAAGGAGTGGTTATCAAAGTATGAACTGTATGCTGGTGGAATGGTATACTTGGCTAGTGATTCTCTATTGGAAATTGTAGGGAGAGGCAAAATCAAAATTCAATTCCCAGATGGTAGAGTGAAGGGGATCAATGGAGTTAGTCATATACTAGGTCTGGTAAGAAATATTCTCTCTGTAAGTAAACTTAATGATGTTGGAGTACAAGTTACATTTGTATCTGGTGGTTGCAATATGACCAGGGGTTCCATTGTATTGGCAAAGGGTGATCACATTGGTACACTGTATAAGTTAAATGTTGAACCTATATGTTGTAATGTAACTTTTGAAAAATTTGTTAAGACAACTATAATGATGCATAATGCTAATTCATTGGAAGCTAAACTTCCTATTGAGAAAACAATGCTCTAGCATAATAAATTAGGCCACATAGGTGAAAAAGGTTTAAAAGCCTTGAAGAATAAGAATTTGGTTGAAGGTTTGGATGATTGTAGGTTTGAGTTTGATTTCTGTGAACACTGCATATATGGAAAATATAATCGTATTTAGTTTCATTCTAGTTCTCATAAATTTGACATTCTGGAATATGTTCACTCTGATGTGTTTGGTCTAGTGGATGTTCCTTCTCTATCTAAGTCTAAGTAATATGTATCTTTTGTAGATGATTATTCAAGAAGAGCATTTGTGTACTTTCTTAAAATTAAATCAAAAGTGTTCAGTCAGTTTAAGGAGTTTAAGAACCTTGTTGAAAATCAGACTGGGAGAAGGATTAAATGTTTAAGAACAAACAATGGTAGTGAATACTGTAGTGCAGATTTTGACAAGTACTATGTTGATCATGGAATTAAGAGACATAAGACTCTACCTTATGCTCCATAACAAAATGGAGTTTCTGAAAGGTTGAATCGGTCTTTAATGGAGAAAGGAAGAAGCATGTTGAGTGGAGCTGGGCTAGAACAAAATTTTTGGCCTGAAGTAGTTGCTACAACATGTTACCTATTGAATCTCTCTCCTACTTCAGCATTGGTTGACAAAACACCTATGGAAGCATGGTCCGGTAAGAAACCTTCTTCAAGGTACCTTCATGTTTCTGGTGCAGAGGCATATGCTTATGTGCCTGATATTAATAGATCTAAGTTGGATAACAAAGCTATGAAATATATCTTTAATGGCTATGGAGTTGGTGTGAAAGGATACAAACTTTGGAATCTAGTGACTGGTAAGGTTATATATAGCAGAAGTGTGATTTTTCATGAGCTGAAACCCATGTTACTAGATCACAACATAGGAAAGAAAGGAGAAGCTAAGGTTGAAATTCCTCCAGCTAAGGAAGAATCTCCAAAGATACCTTAAGATGAGGAGAGTTCAAGCAATTCAAGTAGTTTTGAAGAAGAACATGATTATGAGCCTCATGTTGAACCTCAAGAAGCCTCAACACCAGAGTTGAGAAGATCTACTCGAGAGAGGTAGCAACCTGATAGGTATACACCTAATAAGTATAATCACTCTATGCTGAATGTTAACTGTGCTTATGCTTTACTTGCAGATACTGAAGAGCCTAGGACTGTCAAAGAAGCTATTAAGATGCTTGATTCAGATTACTTGTTGGAAGCCATGAATGATGAAATGTCATCATTGGATAAAAATGGAGCTTGGGATTTGGTGCCATTGCCTAAAGGCAGAAAACCTATAGGCTGCAAATGGGTATTCAAAAAGAAGTATGGTCCAGATGGCAGCATTGACAAGTATAAAGTAAGATTGGTTGCAAAGCGATATTCTCAAAAGGAAGGTATTGCATATGGAGAGATCTTTTCTCTTGTGGCTAAGCTAACATCTATCAGATTTCTCTTGTCACTTGCACTAGCATATGATTGGGAGATTGAGCAGATGGATATGAAGACAACATTTCTTCATGGTGACTTTGAAGAAGAAATTTATATGTCTCAGCCTAAGCACTTTGTGGAAAAAGGTAAAGAACATTTGGTTTGCAGACTCAAGAAGTCTCTGTATGGTTTGAAACAGTCTTCTAGAATATGGTATCAAAAGTATGATACATTTGTTTTGTCTTTGTGATTTGTGAGATCAAAAGTTGATCATTGTGTTTAACAAAACTGAAGGTGATAGGATTCTTATCATAGCTTTGTATGTAGACAACATGTTGTTCATAGGAAATACAAAAAGTATGATCTCAGATTTAAAATCTCAGTTATCTATGAAATTTGAAATGAAGGACTTAGGAGTAGAAATTACATTCTGGGAATGGAGATCAAAAGGGATAGATCTAAGAGGAAACTTTGGCTTAGCTAGAGAAAGTATATAGCCAATGTTCTTGACAGTTTTCATATGTCTGACTATAAATCACAGGTTGTTCCCATTTTGTAGGGAACTAAGCTGTCTGTGCTTGACAGTCTGAAATATCCAAAAGAGATTGCTGACATGAAGAAGATCCCTTATGCAAGTGCTACTGGCAGCTTGATGTATGCTATGGTGTGTACAAGACTAGACATTACCCAACCAGTGGGAGTACATAGCAAGTTTATGTTGAAGCTAGGAAAGCCGCACTGGGATCTTGTTAAAAGTGTGTTTAGATATCTGAAGGGAACTTCAAATTTTGCTTTGTGCTATCATGGTAATCTGAATGATTCAAAGAGAACTCTCAGCATTTGTGGTTATGTGGACTTGTATTGGGCAGGGGACATTGATAACAAAAGATCCACTAGTGGATATATTTTTGTTTTGAATGGTGGAGAAATAAGTTGGATGAGCAAGTGACAGTCTGTAGTCGCTTTGTCCACTACAGAGGCAGAATACATGGAGGCCACACATGCTTGTAAAGAAGTTGTCTAGCTTAGGTGTTTGAGTTCAGATATTGGTTTTGATGCAGTGCAGGTTGAAATTTGGAGTCAAATTCAAAGTGCCATATGTTTGGCGAAGAATCCTACTTTCCATGCCAGATTGAAGCATTTTGATGTACAATATCACTATGTTCATAACATGGTGGAAGATGGAAAAGTTTATCTTAACAAGGTAGACACTTTGGAAAATGTTGTAGACACTTTGATGAAACTGGTGAGCACTCACAAGTTCACGTGTTGTTCTAATTCTATGGGTCTTCATACCCATGATTCTTAGTAACGTCTAGAATGGTAATTGGTCCAATGAATTCCTCGTCAAGTGGGAGTTTGTTGGAAATGTGCCTCTAGTTCACTTGATCTTTTGTTCATACTGATCAGGTTAACTCTGGACAGTGTGAAGGAAATCTATGAGCTCTATCGGTATGACTCATGTTGATGTATCCTCTTTCATTGGGTACTCGGAGAAGCAGTTTTGAAGTCATCCCGATGACCCAATGAAGTCGTCTTCGGTCATGGGGTAGCATCAGATATCGGGATAGCTGTTCGTTCATTATACCGATGACCCGATGAAGTCTCCTTCGGTGATTGGGATTTCATCGGCTATTAGAGGAGCTTGCTGAATGCTATGCCAATTACCTGATGGATCCTCCTTGGTCGACTTTGGTGTTATCAGAGATTGGGGTAGCCAATTTGATTGTGTTTGTTGATGACCTGATGAGGTCGCCTTTGGCAGTTGGAGTATTATCAGAGATCAAGATGACATTGTTAGGTTATGTCGATGACCCGATAGAGTCAATATGGGATCATCGAGAGATTGGGTCTACCTGTTGAAGGCTATCCTGATGAGCCGATGGAGCCAATCCATTTGGAGCCACATTAGTGGAGTCATCTATTGGTTCATCAAGAAATCAGAGAAATGCATTTGTGGTTTTTTCGAGGGCCGATGGAGTAGAGACTGACCACGAATGCTCACTTGAAACTGAAGTCCAAAAAGATGAGCTCGTGGTCACATTAGAATTTTTTGATGGTGTATATGAATACGAACTGACCCGACTTCCTGGTGCATGTGGGATGTTGTGTTTCTCATGAATGCAAAATGATGTAGATGGTTAGACTTCAAGCCATTAGTGCAGCTGCTTAGATCAACAGTCAACAATCTGGTATAGGAAGACAAGAGGAAACTAAATGAGTGTGAGCTCTATTGATAAGCTATAATAGATTATTGTATGTTGTTTTGTAGTGTCCAGTTCGTGAGAATATCAGACCAAATACCTATAGTTGCAAACTGAAACTTTATTGTAATTCATTTATTGGAAATAAAGTGTAATAGTTGGAGGTGGGTTTTTTCCCAAAAGGGTTTTCCCACGTAATTCTTGGTGTTTTGTCCCTGTGTTGATTCTATGTGTTTTGTCTATGTTATTCTTAACATTTTGTAAAAGTTTTAAATTGCATTCTTGTCTGATTTCCCATGTTAACTGACATTAGGAAGGCATTTCGGCACCGTGCTTTCCTTACAACATTCACATCCTCTTCATAGTATATCCAACTTTGAAAACCTTCAAATGTAGGTTCATTTAAATCTGAAAATGAATCATCATTTGCACTTTTACATATGTTTTTATCTTCAAAAATACTTTCATTTTTCAAATTCATGACTAAGATATATAACTTGAACTCCTCTTATATCATCTTCACAAGATGAATAATAAGAATTCTCATAGGTATCCTCAGTTGCATGACTGACATTCATTTGCTGATCATAAGAAAATGAATAACTTGTGTCAAGATCACTCTTATTCTGAAATTGATCTTCATTGCTCATTTGTATATCTTCAAAGTGCTGAAAATCGAACTCACTATCCTCATAGTCAACAACATCACTCCATTCAGAAACACATTCATCATTAGGTATGCTTGTATTGAGAACACCACTAGCATCATTCACAATTTCATTTTCAGCTTTATCCAACTCAATCAAATCCTGACTTACATCATATTGCACATCCTTTTGTGATTAAATCATGAGCTGATTGATAACTTCTTTATTTGAACGCATTGTGTCATTATCATCCTCACTTGCATAATCAACAACACTTGGTGATACCTCAGTATTTGGTACTTCACCATCAAATACATTAGCAACATGTAAAGACCTATGGTCATCAGCGTCATTGTTTTCATTATCATTATCCTTGCGAGATGCATGATTAACTTCATAATTTGCAGCCACATAATCAGCATAACTGGTATACAAATCAAATGGTGTATATCTTCTCTCTCTCTCTATATATATATATATATCTATCTCTGTAACATCATTATCACAAAATTTTCCACTTATCATTCCATCACTACTGTAAGAGACAACCGACATTGACAACATATATTCTTGGCCCTCGTTTAACTTTGAATCACATATATCAACAAGACCATTTTGAATAGAAAAGCTTGACACACTTTGACAAAGAATGTTTTTCTTAGCTTCACATTTACTTTCACCATTGAAGATGTTTTTACAAGAAGCAACAACAGACGAAAATTTCTTTGAGATCCCAAATTCTAAATTGTTTTAAATGTCCCTAGCTATGTTAAAAGCTTCATGCAAAGTTCTGGGTTCTTTGTCTCTTAATAGGAAACTCATCATCTTTTCAAAAGCACTCATGTAGATCTCCAAGCATGCTCCATCATTAAACTTATACTTGCTAGAAATTTTAGACAATGTTTGTGAAAAACTGACATTAATTATCAGTACCAATTCGTCTTCCCTGATTTGTATGTACATGAATCTTCTCAGTATATCAAAATCACTCACCTTTTCAGCAAATTGGGCTATAAAGTCAGTTGTTAGTTCATCCCATGAGGAAATACAATTTGCTGGCAAAAATAGAACCAATCTCTTGCATCCTCTTTCAGTGACTGGACAAATAATTTCATGCACACATCTTCTTGACAAACTTCAAAATCTCCCATCAAGTCTGAAAATATTTTCAAATGTTGACGTGCTGATTCTGATTTCTTCCCACTGAATATTGGCAAATGCTTTCTAATCTATGTGGGTATAGTATTTGGGTAACCCGGAATATCTTTCAATTTCATAGCAGCATAGTAGATCATTTCAAAACTTCTCTTATAACATGGTTGTGACATTTCACTAGGCATGGCTACATGTGGAAATATACAAGGTTGAACAACTTCACTACACATTTCTACTTGCTTCCACAAATAATTATACAACCTTGTGTAGAATAATGAAAAAAATCAAGCATATATCATCATACTGATCTATTCATAACATTGCTTGACATAAAGTTTCTCCAGATTTGCATACTACAATAGAACATATATGCTCGAAACTACAACAAAATAGATATGCAAATAGACTTGTAATTCCTCTTTTTCCCTCTTTACTAGTGTTGCTCACTTAATGGGAAAACTATTTTACTCATTCAAATTTTCAGAAGAAAATATTTTGCATTGAAACTTCTGAAAGTACCTTGATATTTGCAGGTATAAGACTTGTAGATATGAACATTTATTCATATTTTCAGCATGGTCTTTTTCCTTAGAGTCGCCACCTCTTGCATAGAGGACATTTTGAATAAAATAATGCCATTCAAAAAATATTTAATTTTTTATTTCTCCTTCAATCTTGCTGCAAGAAATTCACTCCAGGCTATTTAAAATAAATCTGGAAAATGCATCAGACTTGTGTGTGAACTATAATCTTTTAATGCACTTTTCTTTCCAAGCTTTTATGATGAGAGAACCATGTCTAATCATGCAACCAATTTAATTATCTTCATTTTAATATGATTCATCAAATCATCTACTAATCTTGTGAAAATATAGGAACACAAACTTCTAGCAAGAACTGGTGCAGAGACTAGAGTCACCACCCAATTATGACATTGGGAAAAAAATTATAGGCAGCTGCAAGGACTTCTTACAACTCTCAGCAACATAAAGTTCTCAATTCATCACAAGAAACTTTCTCTGATAACAGACAACACCATTACAACCTCAAAACATAATAATAAATCCCTCAACCATAAAAGACATTTCAACTCTGTGCAATCTCAATGGACTGACTACCTGGATGAAATTATAAAATTACTATTCAATTCCCTAGTAGAGTCACCATTTTTGTTGGTTCCTTTTTATGTTGAACAAAAAAACCAACAACCAGTATAATCTGCAACCAAAATTTGAAAGGTAGCCAACCTCAACTATGATTTCAAAAGACAAACTAGACCAACTTAACAAGGATATTAATCCTTCTTCTATTTAGGCTCTACAAGGCCTAGGCGGGTTTACCTATGATGCACTTCAAATACAGTCTAAATCTCACACACAACATCACCATTAAAGCATAAATCTCAGACATAGCTCAAAAATAAGGAAAGTACTGCAAACTAGCTATATTCACATTGACTCTCAACTACATTTGAGCTTGAGATAGGCAGAATTAACTACAACTACAAACATGAAACTAAATGGATATTTAATTTTTTAAATCTCTGAGAATCCCCAAAATCTACAACACCAGTGCCTTATCCAAGGGCATGGAGTCATACATCAAACTGTAAATGAAAACCTCTACTACAAATCCATCTTCATCATAGAATATTCCTGAATTAATACCTTACATAAATGCATTACTTAGCTCATTCACATAAATATCAGATCCAAAATATGAATCCCGTTTCATTAATGTTTGATTACAAAGTTTAAATTCTTACTTGAAAAATACCTACAAACAAGCATTACACTCACATACACAGCTGCTAATGACAAACTTGATCCTCCTTGAGAATTTGATTTGAATAAAATGAAAACACATCTCAAAGACAATTCTGTGATGAATTTATGCATGCCTTACATACATAGAAACCTGCAACTAGAAACACCTATAGCAAGAATTATACTCCATTATTTGAAAGAAGACATTACACTATACAAACTTGGAAGAAAAACTCAGAATTGGAAACTAGGATTATGGAGCCCTCTCACAAAAATTCTACAACCCTTACAAATGAGAAGAACTAGGAATATGAAGAAGAGGGAAAAGACCTGATTTGCATCACAAATTGCCATGTGTCCTCCTTCCCCAACTGAAAAAATTCTTTGCATCATTCCCATGGAAACTGCTCTCAAAATATTTGACATGTGTTGAAATTGATTGCAGAAATAGACTCCTCATTTTGAGTTTGACATATAATATGCCTATATTTGGGCAAAAAATAACCCCTCCAGTGAATTAATCTTGGATGCCCCTTTACACAACCAATCATTTAAATCTTTGCAATTTTCACAATAGTTGGAACTATACATTTAATTTTTATTTTTTCCTTTGTTGTGCATCCATCCATGCCACATGTCAACTCCTAGTTCACTCAAGGGTACACTTGGGTGCCACCTGACCTGCCACCTATCTGCCACTTCAACACCTTAGGCTTGACCAACCATTGGACTTTGGCCTCCTTGTTGCCTTGTCATGATGGGTAACTGGCGAACAAGTTCCCTTTGCGGATCAACGACCGCAGTTGGATCATCTTCAACTTGCTCACTCGTTAATCTCCATTTTTGCTTCAAAATATAGGTGCCTCAAGATGCATGTTCGTGCAAGTCCCATAGGTCACTGATTTAGCTCCTCTTGCCTACCAAAAGCCACTTTCTTTTGACACTTTATATACAAGTGTTCTTGTTTAAATATTATTATATGTCATCCCACCACCAATGTGGGATAAAGGCTTTTGCATATTCCCCTTGTTTATTATGGCGCCACACTTGACCCTACACCTACCAATAGTGTTTTCTTTGCAAGCTTCTACCGCCCTTCCACATATCCACTTCTAATTCCATGGAGGCAGGATGCTGGCAAGGGTTGTATTGGATTTGTCTTTACTTGCCAAGTGCATTAGTTTGAAAGTTTCTAACACCTTAGTCAAAGCTTCCATATTTTGCGCAGGCTTGGAGGACTAGCACTTTGCTAGCCAATTGCATTTACTTGAAACTTTCCAATGCCTTTTCAATCAATGTAGGCCCTGCGTGGAAGCTTCAAAAGTTTTATCAGCACCAACGCTTCACATTATGGTATAGGAAGATGCTGGCAGAGGTTGTGTTGGATTTGGCTTCACCTGCCAAGTGCATTAGTTTGAAAGTTTCTTTTTAGAACCTTTCCAACTACCACACCAAACCCACGGTAGGGAGGAGATGGTAAAGGTCATAGAACTAACTTTAATTCTACCAATTTCATTTACTGAAAGTTACTAAAACCTTATAGTGCTCCATGCACCACTTCACACACAACAGGCTGGAGAAGTAAGTGGGCAGGGTGCACAGGCCATGCACCATATCACTTAGCCCATATCCTTTTCAAAAAACCTTGATGAAACACAAATGCCTCCTTATAAATAAATCCACTATATTTAAATCATATCAACATATAATTTAAAATAAACAATCCACCTTGCTTCAAAAATTGTGACGCTGCAAATTAGGTCGGGCCCCAAAGTGGGCCCGGCTAATTTTTTTTTTTTTTCAATCAACTGACCCTTTAAATGCCTCAAAAACCTTGAACATAGCTTTGGAAATGATCTGCACAATTTTTTGATCACTAAAACTCAATCTGCAACTATTAGACAAATGTGTCACATTTTCACATTTAAACCCAAAGAGCCATTTCAAAAACTGGTCAGATAACCTTTCTGGACTTCACAAACTGATAGACGTGTACTCTGATATGTTAACTTTCATCTTGAAAAACCACTCCTCATGAATAATCTTGGGTGATGAGATATTAATGCACAAAGTTGATTAAATGGCTCTGTCAGCAAATGAGCTTGATAAAATCAATGTGTAGGGACCACAAAATGCCCTTACTAAAAATATCAAATGATCTCTATAGATCCCCAAATTAGGGACATAGATATCTTGAAGTACAAAGAAGACCATGGAATGTTCAACTTGACTAGGAAGTTGATACGGTGCAAATGGTGAGCTCATGAAAATAGCTACTTTAATAGATGTAACAATGAAAGTGTAGAAAACTGAATAAAATGGCTCAAGAAATCATCTTGGAAAATTGATCAAACGGATTGGTAAGGGCTTCAAAATGGAAACATAACTTGTATTTCATACTAGCAGTACCCTAGAATAAATATTTTGATATGACACTCATCGGGGCACTTATTACACATATGCAAAGTGGTGCTTTGACTAGCTATTAAAATAGGGACTTATGCAAACAACACAAACTGCAAATGGATTGGGCTTGCCAAACTGAGCAAATGAATTCAAAGGGACTTGAAATTTGGCATGTGGATACTCCTATATGCATAAAACTCACTTCACTTTGAATTTGAACATGACGATCTACTGGTCATAAAATGCAAAGCCTCAAAGTAGGTCACTTAGTAAAATCTAAATTTATGCATAGAACAACTTTCAGTCCACAATGGGTACTTGAGAAATTGATCTTAACTGAAATATGAAAGTTGTAAGCCATTGCATAGGCCAAATGAAAGGTGTACAACAAGTTCCAAATATTTACCTCTTGATAATCAACTGGCTCCATTTTATAATTCTTCAAACTAGGCCACACAAGTTGATGAATCAAGTGCCATTCCGAAAGTGCAGGAGAAAAAATTTGAAATGGACCTCTCAAAATACTCAAATTTTATGAGTCCCAACAAAAAGTTTAGTCAAGATGTCTGCAATCTTCTCTTTAGTGTTCACATAAACCAGTCTGACTTCATTTACTTCCACCTTCTTCAAAAAGTTATACTTGATAGATATGTGCTTTGTCTTAGAATGAAATATCGGATTCTTTGATATATCAATAGCAGCAGAGTTATCACAGTGAATAACTACAGGTTCATTACAATCCACCTTTATATCTTTCAATATTTTCTTCATCCATAAAACTTGTGTACAGTTAGTAGCAACAACAACATACTCAGCTTCAGCAGTAGATAAAGAGGCACATGACTGTTTTTTGCTGATCCATGAAACAAGTTTCTTTCCAAGAAAGAAAGCTCCACCAAATATGCTCTTCTGATCATCAACATCTCCAACCCAATATGCATTCATATATGCACATAATGTAAAGTCATCATTTTTAGGATGCCACAAACCATATTCAGTTGTTCCCTACAAATACCTGAAAAATACTTATCACCACACTCTCATGATTTTCTCTAGGATCGCTCTAATATCTTGATACAATAGAAACTGCATTCATTATATCTGGTCTATTCTAAGTCATATATAACAAACCTCCAGTCATAGACCTGTATCTTGTAGGATTTACCAGTGTAGATGCATCTTTCTTTATCAATTTCTCACGTGTACCCATCGGAGTACCAACCGGTTTAGAATTTTCCAACCCAAATTTCTTCAATAGATCTCTAGCATACTTAGTCTGACGGATGAAAATACCTTTATCAATTTAAATAATCTACAAACCTAAGAAAAATCTCATCTCCCCAATCATAGACATCTCAAATTCATTCTTCGTATTGTTAGAGAATTCCATACACAACTTATCTTCTCCTCCAAATATGATATCATCAACAAAGACTTCCAGAATCAATATATCATCATAAGTGATCTTATAATATAAATTACTGTCAGCATTACCTTTAGTGAAACCAATCTTCAAAAGATATTTATCCAGTCTTGCATACGAAGCTCTACAGGCTTGTTACAATCCATATAAATCTTTTTTAAACTTGCAAACCATATTTTTGTCATCTGAAATTAAAAATTCCTCAGGTTGCTCAATATAAACTTCCTCTTCAAGATCTACATTCAAAAATGCACACTTAAGATCCATCTGATAAACCTTGTAGTTCTTATGTGCAGCATAAGAAAGAAATAATCTCACAAGTTCAATCCTAGCTATCGGTGCAAAGGTTTCACCATAATCAGTTCCTTCCTTCTGAGAATATCCTTTACAAACCAATCTAGATTTATTCCTCACAACTTGTCCATCTTCATTCAATTTATTCCTAAAAACCCATTTAGTTCCAATAACATTTTTATTTTTAGGTCAGGGAACTAAAGTCCATGTGTTATTCTTTCCTATCTGATCTAATTATTCTTCCTTAGCTTTCATTCAACATTCATCTTTACAAGCTTCAATTAATGATGCCAGTTGAACTTGAGAAATTAAACATACCTCATTAGCTTTCAACCTTCTTGTCATCACACATTTTCTTTTGTCTCCAATGATCTGATCTTCTAAATAAGTCAACCTTACATACCTAGGAGTCTTCTGATTTTCTATTCCTTTGCCCTGATCTCGAGTTACTATTGAATTTTCTAATACTGCTGGAGTAACTGGTTCAACATTTTGTTCTAGTGTAGGTGCTATTGGTTCAGTTATGATCATTTCCCCTGCTAGTTCTCTCTCACAAGTTCTGATTTAACTTCTATTCTCCTCATTGTGCTCTCCATAATTCTCTGCAATCTTTTTTTATAGCATCTATATGCTTTGCTTTCATTAGAATAGACAAGAAATATTCCTTCATCACATCTAGGATCAAACTTTCCAGTGGAATCATCTCTTTTGATATATCATTTACTACCAAATATTATGAAATACTTAACTTTTGGTGTATGACCAAACCATAATGCATAAGGTGTCTGTAAAGCGGAAAATCGCAATCGAACCCTAGTTGCTCTCCCCTCTTCCAACTCCGAGGAGAGAGAAGGGAGATCACTAGGGTTGATGGTTTTCACTTAGGGGAGAGAATTTACATTCAAAAGAGGGGTTGAAACCCACAAGATCCAATCCCACACAATGCAAGATTGGATGCTAAATGCGTTTCAAGGGTTAAGAAAGCAAGGCTACCCTCTTTTGTAAAGAATGTGCATGGAGGAATTAAGCTAGGAATGCATAGAAAGTGACAAAGATTCGCTTTATAAAATGAGATAGGGATATAGGATGAAGCTGCGGACCTGGAATTAGCAGTGAAATGTCGATACGGCGCTGTCCTGCAAATTTGAGCAAAAGTTGTCGGGATGATGGCGCCCAGTGCCACGGTCCTCCGAAAAATCCGTCAAACGAAGGGGGATCGGTTCGTCTCTGCACAAGGATTCCAGATCTTCAATTTCAGCCGCGTACCTGCAACCTACACACAGAAAAGCGAAGACGATTGGGGGGTTAGGGATTAGGGGTTTGCCTTTAGGTCAAACCCCGGTTTTGGAATTAACCAAGAAATGAGCAAGAGCTATAAATGTAAATGACTGTAAAACAAGTACTAATACCTTGTTCTAAGGATGTTTGTATCCTTATGTGCGAAGGTATAGATGTTGTATGTTGTTGTATGTAGTATGTTGTATGTAGCATGTAGTAAGTGATCTCCTCTTCAATGGTTGAATCCTTGTCTTGAATGCAACACTTAGCCTTGAATGGAGACTTGAAATGATCAATTGCTTGAAGGAATGCTTGAATGCTTGAGTATAGTTTCCACGCCTTTTCCATCATATCGAATGAAAGAGGAAAATGTAGTTTATATACTTGTCATTTAGGGCTGATAGACTGATTTTCCCGACCTTAGGCCGACCAGGAAATGTAATTTCCAAATTGAAAACAAAAAGACCCGAGCCCCTTAGGAGACCGAGCCCAAAATAGGACCCAGGGACCAGGGCGCTGGGCGCTCTGGTCCCACCTCCCGGGACAGTAGGGTGCAAGGAGGTTCAGGCCAGGGTGCTTGAAAAATGCAGTTTTCAGTGTCGCGGGCAAGTTTTGGGGTCTCCATTTAGGTTGCATTTTGCGTCGCCATCGTGAAGACCGAAATGCAGTCGAAATTGCAAGTGTCGCAATTTTAGGACGCTACAGTGTCTTACCGGTATCTCCTTTGATATGAACTCTGTTGAATGTGTATATCATCGTGCTTACAACTTCTCTCCAGTAGACTGTTGGGATCTGAGAACATTGAGAGGGGGGTAAATCAGTGTTCTGCCAAAATGAACATTTTTTAACTTTCTAAACCATGCATTTATGTACCAGTAAAAAAAAAAGCATATAATAAGAAGAAAATAAACCATCCACATAAATGAACACCATAACACACAGGATTTATATGTGTAAAAAATCAATGAGGAAAAATTATGGTGGGATTTGTGACCCACAATATCAGTTCACTAGCCATATGAAAGGATATTACATATAATAGGAACCTGCACTTGCAGGAAGGCACACTACCTAGAGCATACTGCTCATTACTAAGGAGCCTCACTGACTACAAGCTTTCTACCAAATTAAATTACTAAAAATGAACTCAGGAATGCATTTGCTAAGCCAGATAGAGTTTTGGTTCTGGTTCTGCTCTGTACCGGTTCACCAACTTGAACTATTACTGGTATAACTTCTCCTCCAAGAATGCTTTCCAAGCCATCTATAGATCATATAATGTTTGCATACAAAAATGATCTCCATACATATATTTTGCATCTCACAGTTATGCTATATTCTCCTATATCCGCACATATCATATGCCTCTCTTACTTGCTTATTTCATCACATATATCCAAAAATATCCTAGCAAACTGATGTATATACCTATTGCAAATGATATGCCTTATGTCAGCTTACAATACATTTACAAAATATATTCAATGTCAGCCTTGACAATAATTACAAAATGATTTACAAAATAAATCTTCCTCGACGTCGACTTTCTTGAAGTATTGATGTTGGTGCCAGTGTCAGTGCCGGTGTAGGCCTGAATGCTTCCAATGCTGGTATCTACTGGTATATGCCTCCTAGTGCTAGTTTGTGACTTCCATAAGATCTTGTTGCCATCAATGACAACACAATGAATCCAATGAGTTTCAATTGCCAACAATCTCCCCCTTTGGCATTGATGGCAACACTCATGTGAAAAATGGATTCCCTATCGGTGTGCTCCCCCTGAGAAATACATTCCATATACTTCATCTGATAATATTTTATTTTATATTTTTCACATATTTACATACTCCCCCTTTGACATTAATGCCAAAGACTGGTGAAAAACTAAAATAATTAAGAATATTGTTAGTGTCACTCGAGCTTAGTCTTCTTCAGGATTTTAGGGTATGGCTTTTGTAGCAACTGAAGATACATGTCCCAGCCTAATTTTAAATTATCAGATACCGAGGTAGGTCCACTGAGTAAGTGGGCAAGTGATTCCTTCTCTTGGGTATCTCCCAGTGTGGGTTTTTCTAGCACATCCATGCATTCTTTCTTGTGAACACCCAATGAATCAAGTCTAGGGCTTACCAATCCTCTTAAATTTCTTGCTCTCCTTATTATTTTATCTTTCTCCTTCTCAAAATAAAAAAACTTAGTTCTCCAAGGACAAAATTTGTCAATCAACAAATGCAGTTAGTGCAGTCTGTCCATCAAAAGAGTTAGTAATATTAGCCATTTTATCATATAACTCCTTCAATCTGCTATCTACATTAGTTGTAAGACTTCCCAAATTGCAACATACTTTGTAGATATTAGTACACTATTTTAAACAAATTTCAATTGGAATAAGCTTGTCTTCTATTTTCTTCTTCCCAGTTTCTATGAGTTGATCAAAAGATTCTCTTTTTGCTACAGAGAAACTTTCCAAGGTTTGTTGATCTACAATCTGTCTCAAAGATTGAAAATTATTTGATATGTGCTCTATTAAAGTCTTGAGATTATCGGAATGGCTTGCTCCATCCTCAATTTGATAGTCAGGCATTATTTTGTGTAGTACAGAGTCCAATTGATCAATTAACCCTTTGTCTACAGTTCCTTCCTTTAGCAATTTCTGAGTGGCCATCATCATTAATTATGTTGGACTTAACTCAGAGATTGATTTCTTCTCAACTTGAGAAGTGTCAATCGCCAAAACTCATGTCGGTGAATCAATTTTACCTATTGGTATGGACTCAGTAGATTTTAACTTGTCCATCTCAACCTCTATTGCATTGGTGGCTTCGCCACTTGGTGCAGTATCGGTTACTGCCAGTGGAGTATCATCCATAGTGTTTCCAATTCCCTATACATTCTCTTGATTAAACATTTTCTGTGCCGGTACAAACTGTACACTGTCTTTAACTATCGGTTGTGGTTGTGCCAAAACTGGATTTCAACTACCCAAAATACCCTTTCCTTTTGATTTGTCAAGAATTGTGAAGGATGTTGCTTTTGCAAATTCTTCTTGTGATGTGAGAAAATCTTGGTTTTTAAGAAATAATTGTATCCATCCCTTACTTGTCTCATTTATCACCTCATTTACTATTCCCATCATAAGGCTTATCTGCCAGTTTTTACTACTAAAACTTGTCCTATTAGCTGTGTCTATATATCTTTTCATCTCTTCATTATTTATAGTACCACATTATCCCAAAAGTGGAACTTCCTTGATTTACCTATCCCTCCTGATAGCATCAAGTCTTCTAGCTTCAAGTTTATTGTACAGAGATAAAGGTATCTCCTTCAAAATTTCAACTAAGGATTTCTTATTGATGTCCATGTATAACAAAATGGCCTCTTCTAACTCATTTTGCTCATTTTCTTCAAAATCTTCATAACACTTAGATATATTCTTCAACATTCCATCTTTTGTAACTTCATCAACAAGTTCAGCATAGGTCATTATGGTCTTACTAGTTTCAGTATCATCACCCTTCTAGTTTTTGCTTGTTGTTGCCGGTGTGACTGGTTTCCTCTTCTGCATAGGCTTCCTTACCGGGGGCGGAGGTGCAGTAGGCTAAGTTGCCTTTCTGACAAGTCTCCTCCTAAGTTCTCACTTATGTTTCTCTACTAGTGGTTTTACCACATTCTTCCTTTGTACACTTTTGAAAGCTAGAGGCTCATTATCCTCAAGATCAGAGTCAAAAGTGATTGGGGAAATGTGAACGTGTGGCTTCTTTACTTCTGCAGTTCCAACCTCTATCGGTTTAGCAACCTATTTAGATTTGGATCCCAACTGAGTGTCTATCTTATGTAACACATCTTGTACATATGCAAACATCTTGTCTATTTTCTTTTCTCTTCTTTTCCTATTAAATCTTGTTTTCACTTCAAGATCATTTTCTCCTGCTGTACCAAAGTGTCATGTCTTATCATCTAATGGGGAATCTAATAACATCTTTGCATAAAGTTCAAAGATACTATCATCTACCTCATATCCAGGCTCAGTAATCCATATTTTCCTGGGTTCAACTGCTTCCATGAGAGTTTCATCAATTTTCACCATAAAACATATGTCAGTGGAATACTTCTCCACAATGTTCTTTGAAATTCTTTCCCTTTTCCTCATGTTCTCTTGAAATGTCTTAAAATAACCCCAAAATTTCTCATCTCTATTGGTACGAAGAGTAGTGAAAGCTATCTTGATTTGCATACCTACCGATATGTCATGAGCCCAATTCTTCTTTCCTAAACCAGATAGCTCATTTAGGAAGTAGAGCATCAAACAAACAATTAAGTTTCCATATCTGAAGGTGCCTTTCTTTGTTCCTTTTATCTTAGTAAGGTTTAGCATCAATTCACTCCTCATCCATTAACATAAGTCATACTTCATATTATTCCTTAACATTTGATATGCGGCATGAATGCATGAACTTGCAACAGAATTCAATCAGTTGTATTGAGTTACCTTGTATCCTATGATCATGCTTGCAAACTTTATGTTCATGTTGGTTATTGTGCTTATCCTCATTAATCTATTATTAGGTGTAGCACCAGTGAGTTTTTAAACCTATGTATTGGAGATTTTCTTGCCAGGTTCTTGTCTGACCTTGGGTAACCTGGTGACATCCTGAATTGCCTCCTTCATGATCATGTAGGGCCTATCTAACCAAATGAATTCTTTGTGAACCCTACTCAGAATGTATCTAATCACCTCATCCTTGAATTTCGGTATGTACAGAATATTGGTTAACCCTAGATCTTCAATTGTTTTGAATTCAGGTTTGATCATTCTGGTGTCTCCCAGTATCATTGATTGATACATGCTTTTGATGTCTTCGGTGCCCAAATCCTCAAGATTACAGTGGAGGTATGCCCTCACATCTTCAACATACATTACTCTATCAGGAACCCTAGAAAATGCTCCTGCAGAGTCTTCCTTTTTGGCAATTTCAGGAACCTCCTTAAAGACTGCTCTTAACCTATCCTTGACTTCGACAACGATGGGATTTGCAATAAAAGTAGGAGTGGAAGATCCAAAAGTAATGTCGGAAAATACCTAAAAGTGAATGTCGATGGACAATTGAGTGCTTCAGATAATTGCTCGAAATCCTCTCTCAATGCTTTGCTTGCTCTTAATTTGCCTTTTCTTTTCTTTGAATGCTTGAATGGTCAGTGAGTGAAAATGAATTCACTTACCCTCTTTTATCAGTGAATAAAAACCCTAATTTCCTATAATAAATGCTTCATCAACAACCCTACGAATGTCAGTTTCACAGTTCTGTGTCAGGGTAACCTTTATCGATTATGAACACATATCTCCAGATCTCTTTTTCAGATCTCCTTAGATCTCTTCTAGGGTAATATGCAAAATTTAGCAGTGACTTTGCCAATCCCTAAGGCTTATGCCTCAATTACCAGTGGAATTTCCTGCTGGTGGAAGAATACTCTATTCTACCAGTGGATTTTCTGGTATCGATCCATCTCCACTTTGTTCTTCAAATTTTCTAACCCATCTCTTGATGTGATCTTGTTGTATTTCATCTACCTTCTTCTTTCCTTTCTCATTGTCTTTATCATTATTTGCTAGTTGAGTCTTGTTTTTGCAATACTTTGCAATATGACCTATTTGGTTGCATGCATAACATGTAACATTGTTCTTCTGAATTGCTTTGATATATCTAGTATTATTATTTGTTGACCTACAATTATTAGAAAAATATCCAAACTTCCCACATGCATGATATTTAACATTCATTCTACAATCTTCTGATCTATGACCATATTTCTTATAGTTTGTGCATTGACCGGGAACAAAATTGTAGTTTTGATTTGCCTTCTATATTTTTTAGCCATATGCCCAAATTAATTTCAAACAAAACATCTACCATTTAATTTATAAGCATTAGATTCCCTTACCGGTTTCCTCTGTTCTGATGAGTTCTACATACTAGTTGTCTGATCTTCATTAGCAATACCAGAGCTTTCTCCTTGTACAAATACAAGTCCTTTAGAATCATCAATCTATCTTTATGTTTTCAATAAGTCATCCAATTGTGCATCATTGATCCTAAAATTCTCTTTATACTCACTTGATGTAGCCAGATCATCTCTCAGAGTAGTTACTTGCCTTTCAAGTTCTTATTCATTATTCTGAGAGTGTGCCAAATCAGTCTTCAATAGATTGTTTTCATGAGTCAATCTTCAACATTCATCAAACTTGTTCTTTAGAGATAAAACAATATTATCTTCCTTCTTCTTTCAGTCCTCAATATCCTTTGATAACCTCATGGTCAAATCTTGCATTTCATTCTTCATGATCATGTTTTCTTGAATTAGTTTCTAACATTGTTCCTTAAGAGAATTTTTCTCCTCATCATCCGGTTGTTGCAAAAGGTATTTTCTCATGGCTTGAGTAGATGATAACCTTTCTTGCAGGTTAAGAATGAATTCATTTGCAAAATTTAATTTTTCTTGCAATTTCAAGTTCTTGATCCTTTCAGCATCATAATCCTTAAGAGCCATCTCAAGTTGCTTCTCCATAGCCATGTTCAAAGATTCTAGTTTCAGGATCTTCCTGAAGTTGTTAAAATTCTTCCGAGGTACCAAGCTCTGATACCAATTGTTGGGATCAGAGAACACTGAGAGGGGGGGTGAATTAGTGTTCTATCAGAATGGACAATTTTTAACTTTCTAAACCATGCATGTATGTACCGGTAAACAAATAAACCATCCACATAAATGAAGACCATAACACACAAGATTTATACATGGAAAACCTCAATGAGGAAAAACCATGGTGGGATTTGTGACCCACAATATCAGTTCATTAGCCATATGAAAGGATATTACATATAATAAGGGTCTGCACTTGCAGGAAGGCATACTGCCTAGAGAATACTACTCATCACTAAGGAGCCTCATTGACTACAAGCTTTCTGCCAATGTAAATTATTGAAAATGAACTTAGGAATGCATCTGCTATGCCAGATAGAGTTTCGGTTCTGGTTCTGCTCTGTACCGGTTCACCAACTTGAACTATTACCGGTATAACTTCTGCTCCATGAATGTTTTCCAAGCTATCTATAGATCATATAATGTTCGCATAAAAAAATGATCTCCATACATATATTTCACATCTCACACTTTTTCTATATTCTCCTATATCCACTCATACCATATGTCTCGCTTAATTTCTTATTTCATCACATATATCCAAAAATAACCTAACAAACTGACCTATATACCTATTACAAATGATATGCCTTATGTCATCTTACAATGCATTTACAAAAGATATTCAATTTTGGCCTTGACAATAATTACAAAATGATTTACAAAATAAATCTTCCTTGATGTCGACTTCCTTGAAGTATTGGTACTAGTGTCGGTGCATTCTTGAATGCTTCCAATGCCAGTATCTATCGGTATATGCCTCGTAGTGTCATTTTGTGACTTCCATCAGATCTTGTTGCCATCAATGACTACAAAATGAATCCAATGAGTGTCAGTTGCCAACATAGACATGAGGCAGATTAGCTTCCATAATCATAGTTCTAGCTGCATCCAAGATAGTTTTGTTGTTCTTTTCCGCAATTCCATTCTGCTGAGGTGTCTGGGGTGCAGACAACTATCTCCTTGTCCCATTCTTCTCACAATAGCTGTTAAATTCACCGGATGTGAATTCTCCACCCTGATCTGACCTTAAGCATTTTATCTTCAATCTTGTCTTTGTCTCAACTTTAGCTTTAAATATTTTAAACTTTTCAAATGCTTCAAACTTCTCCCTTAAAAAAGTAACCAACATCATTCTTGAATAGTAATCAATGATTAGCATGAAATATGTATCACCCTGAAAACTTTTTATTCTAGCAGGACCACACAAATCAGTATGAATAAGATCAACAACTTCATTAGATTTGTCTGGTATACTCTTAAAATAAGTTTTGATATGCTTTCCCATTTGACATTCCTTACATACCAGATTATAGGGCTTTATAATATTAGGTATATCTCTAACTACCTTAGTAGAAATGATCTTCACAATGCAATCAAAATTTACATGACATAACCTCTTATGCCATAGCCAACTCTCAAAAATGTGTGCAATCAAACATGTCTTCTCACCTGAGTTCAAATGAAAGATATTACCTTTAGTCTATGTACCGGTTGCAACCTTCAATCAAGATATGTTGATTTTCTTGCATTTTCTATCCTTGAATTGTAACAGAAGTCCCTTATCCACCAATTGTCCTACACTCAAAATATTATGCTTTAAACCTTCAACATAATAAACATTATCAGTGTTATGCTTACCATCTAATAAAATTGTTCCTCTTCCCTTGATCATGCATTCTTTTTCATATCCAAATATAACTAGACAACCATCAAATTCTTGCAAAGATAAGAACTTCCTTTTATCTCTAGTAATATGATGTGAAAATTCACTGTCAATTACCCATTCATCCTTGTCTTCAATTTTAGCCGCAAGGGCCTTCTCTTCAGGTACCAGATCATCTTCCTTAATAGCCCAAAATACCCATTCCTTTCCATTACCAGATCCACTACTTGAATCTTATGCCAGTTCATCATGAGAATTAGTCACACCTTCCTCATCAGCAAAGTAACACAATTTGTCTTTTTTCCTCCTATACTTATGCTTGTTCTGATAATCATGGGTAGGCCTACATGATCTTCTATCTCTTTCTTCAAATCTTGAATTCCTTTCAGGACATCTAGATGCAAAATGGCCTATCATATTACATGCAAAGCATTTAAAATGTGATTTTCCTTCATACTTACTTCTTGTCAGTCCTTTAGGTACTCTTCTAGCAAATAAGGCTTCAAGTTGCTCAAACTCTTGATTTTCTTTCTTCATATCCTCTAGTTCCTTCGCATATAAAGCTTTCCAATCATTCTTGTTGGTAGATGATGTAGATGGATGAAAAGCAGGTTCAAATTTTCCAGCTCCAGAAAGTCCAAATACCTCAAGTTCAAAAGCAGATAACTTCCCAACCAAGGTATCCCTATTAATAGAGGTGTTTTCCATAGTTCTCAACTCATTAATTGCAGTAGCTTTCATCTTATAAGCCGGTGGAAAAGCTCTCAATAATTTAGAAACTATTTCATATTCGCTCAAAGATCCACAACAACATTGAATTCCCATAACAATCTCATTAAGTCTCTCCATAAAAGCAATAATCATTTCATCTTCTTCCATCTTAAGGTTCTCATACCTCACCTAGTAACCATAAAGTTTAGAAATTTTAATAGTAGGGTCACCTTCATTCAGAGTTTCTAATTTGCCCCATATAGCCTTTGCGATTGATTTATCAGTTAGTCCCATTATTTGCTGATCAGAAAGTGCAAACAAAAGGGCTTCTCTAGCTCTACAATAATTCTCAAGATCCTTACCTAGGCTTGCTAGAGGAGCATTGCCAAATGCCAGATGAAAAGGTGTAACTCCTTTCTTAGTGATCTCCCAAATTTTCTTTCCAAGACATCTTAGATGAGTCTCCATCTGAATCTTCCATATCCTGTAATTTGTTCCATCAAGCCTAGGACTTTCTCTCCAGAAAATAATTGGACATGTATTTGATGAACTTGAACTGTTAGTTTCCATAGGATCTTCCTCGAGTGGTTAAGCTTCTGCATAGAGGATGGAGCTCTGATACCAATATTTAGACAACTCAGATAACTAGAGGACAACTAAGAGGGGAGGTGAATCAGTTGTTAATGGATTACAGAACTTTAAGCATTCAGATTATTATTACTAGAACATATAAACTCAATACCGAAATGCATAAACCAAATACCAAAATAACTGATATAGCAGTTCAACATAAACATAAATCATAGAACAGTTACCATCCATACAGAATACATGACACCAAGATTTGTATGCGGAAAACCTGATAAAGGGAAAAACAACGGTGGGAAGCCTACCCACAGTTAGATAATACTTTTCTAGTAAGTATGTGATTACAAAATGAGGGGCCTGCACATGCATAAAGGCCAACATCCTAGAGCATACTGCTCAGCACAAAAGGAGTCTCACTGACTATAAAATAAATACAGACTACAATCCGGAAAGAAGAATGAACTATGAAGATAGCATCTCCTATGCCTAAGTACAGTTTTGGCTAAGCTTAGTACCTGAGGTCTTAAACCTCTCTTACCAACACAATTCAATCACCTATGATCGACCAAAATTCTTACATATGATTACAACATTATTCACACACAGGTAACCATCCCATAACATAATCCCATATGCCCATGATCTACAAAGAGATCTTACATCATATTTATACCAACTCGGGACCTAAACAATTAGGTTAGCCACCTGAAAGATAATACAATAAATTCATAACATAAACCTGGAATACAATGATCAACCAATTTGGCTTAGGCCGAAAACAATGTAAACCAATCATTAAATCTTGCTGGTAACGCATCGGGACCATCCTCCACCATGTTGCATAAACCAGTCCATAACCTAGATAACACCAGACCCAAAATAGGTAGTCATAAGCCAAATGCAACACCATCGATGAACTGGAATGCGAACATGATAACCATCAGCATCCTGATAACCATCTATAAGCCACACCATTACAACTTATCATGTGCATCAAAAGATCTTCGACAAAGCTCTACTAGTAAAACCCTTACTAGTGACCAAAAGGCTTACTAGAAAAAATGATAGTATCTGAGTCGTCAAATCCTGGACCAACTGATCGTGATATGCATCTGAATAGCATAAATGCCATATCCAAATCAATTCCACAAACTGAAGCATACTGGAACATACAAGATCAATATCATAATCAAACCTCTCTACCAAAACCAACCGAAAACCGGTAAGCAACCAAAACAATCGGTGTTTCCATGAATGAAACACATAATCAATTCCTCTAAATTTCCAACTATATGGAGTCAAATAACAGGTGTAAATATAGACAATATCATAGTATCAGTATTATATTCCAATACTAAACATTCAAGACCCGCTTAGAATTCTCAAACTTAGAATATATTCATAACCTCCTCACAAAATATCTCACATAAAAATTGCAGTATTCAAGACATAATTTAATTCATTTACTTGAAATGAAACCTATCAAGACATACACATTCTCCATTAGAGAATATAAATTAAACATGTCATTAACACAACAATTCATACAACACCATACAATGGATTTGAGCAAGAAAAATCAAAGTCATCTTTATTAATTTTCAATATAAAAATGATACATTCATGATAAATTGATGTGCTAAATAAATCTATAAAAGACTATTTGTTAATATATTGCTTCAAAGCTATCCTAGTGCATACTAAGAAAAAATTTTAGAATCATTTTTCTTGGCCCTAAATTCCATTTTATAACACAAGGGAGCAAAACAAGCTTCATGCCAAGAGCGAAACAAGCTTCATGCCAAGAAGACACATGTCAAAAGTACTAGTCATTACAATTTTCCATAAGGCCCATTCTTGTCCTTGTCAACATGCATGCAATATTCCTAGTCTTATTAAATGCAAGTGGCTGGGAAGTCACAATCTTGGAAGCCTTGGATTGGAGGTCTACAAAAACTGTCTCTTCATTGGTACCTTAACACATGTCTCTATTAGGATCTGAAGTACACCTTGGCACCTTGTAGTAAGTAACCTAGAGAATAGTCCTTGATGATTGAATGTCTCTATCAGTTCTCCCCAAAATTTGCAACCTACACAAAATTTTCAATCAACAAAATAGAAATATTGTGACAAGTCTTCTTCCTCAGGTTGTGATGAATACTAAGAGGGGGGGGGTGATTTAGTATACCAAAAAATACTGAACTCAAACTCTTAAAAAGTTTAGCAGACAACCAGTATAACAAATTCACTAATAAACCGATTAAGATAAATGCAAACCAAATAGAAAATAAAGAATTCACCCACAAAAGAACAATCGCCATAACACAAGATATTTTGACATGGAAACCCAAATGGGAAAAGCCACAGTAAGAAAAAACTCACAAGTAACTATCTGCAGAATAGAAACTAGACTGGTTAAGGTCATACAATGTTCTTCACTAGAAAAAATCCTGTTAGGAATCTAGATCTTTGTTAGGAGATAAGTCCTGTTAAAGACTACCTTACTAAAGGGTTTTAGATCCACAATTATGAACCACCTTGTTAGAGGATTTACAAAGGCTTTGCTAGGCCTACCCGGTTAAGGGTTTCAGACTTGTCGAAGATATGAGTAATCAACAAGTGAGTGATCTATATACTAGAACAGTATGCTTGGTTAGATCCTTGATAGCTCATTGTTAATGCATTTCAACATTACTTCAGTTTTCAATATCTCCACACTCTAACTCTTCACACAGACCTAATCTTCTTTGCAAAGATCGCACATAACCTTCTCATACATCATACAACTCTCATGCATGCAAACCCTAGACATGATGTCCTTATAAAGGATACTGATTTCATGTCGGTCCAATAGAATTAAACTACAAGTTCCTAGGTTTAGTGCATCTAGACACATTTGGTAACATGACACAAAATCACTGCCGAAGTGTCGATGGATGATAACTCATCACAGAAATACCGGTTGGTAACTCATCATAGAGTAATACCGGTTCATACAATATATTGATTACCAGTTATCATAAATGAAGACTGGAAAATGTTTAACTGCCACTTTGTTCCTTCGAACCACTTGAGATCCTCGAACCGCTTGAGGTCTTCATACCACTTGGGTTCTCCATACCGCTTGAGGTCTTTAGTCAATTTGTGACTGGTAAACATCTTCTACAAAACATTGATAGTCTAAAGACTATAATACATAATATCGGTTGGAACAATTATCGGTTGAGCATAACTCATACATTAAGAAAGTGTGTGTCCATCAATGACAATCAAAACATCATCAAAATGCCAATAGGTTTCTCTTCCTCTAGGGAGAAGTACCTCTTATGCAATGCTTCTATTTCATCAGTCAGCCAAGAAAAGTCCCTCAATCCTTGCAATCTTCTCATTTCCTCCTTTGTTTTATGGGTAGGTACAACTATAGCTCCCAATGAAAATCTATGGTATATCTGATCTACCTCCATAATCTGATCAATAATATTAAAAGAGGTATTCCCTTGGTTTGGATCACTAGGAAAAGGTGTTAGAACTATAAATATTGCATCTTGGAAACCCTACCTCTATTCTTCTAGGCTTTGACTTGTCCATCATCTATCAAAATTGTGGGGATGTGCCACTTTTTAAGCCCCTGGAAAGAATTAATCATTCCCAACAATGATTTCTTTTCTTCTTCTATGCTGGACAAATCCTTAGTCAATAAATTATAATTTTTCCAAGTGGCCCCTACAATTTGGGGTGGTTGGGCCATATTTTTTATTGCCATCATGACCTCTTTCAATTGTTGACCCTTTGGTAGCCAAGTGACTCTTATGGGTTGAAAGAATGAAATAATTTCATCCAGCTAACTCAAGAGCTGAGATGTCAAAGAATATAAAGTATAAACTTCATCTAATTTATCAATAATTTTATTTGAAATCCTCAAAATTGAATCTTTCTAGATTTCAAAAATAATTATTTTCAGCTTTATCATTAACTTTTTGTAGCTCTTGCGAAATAATAGCTTGACCCTAACAACCTGGTTACAGAGCGAAATAATAGAGGGAACAACGAAGGGAACATCATTTCTAGTGGGAAATTTGAAATCGAGAAATGGAGGGAACAACGATGTTGGATCCTCTGGTTTTGAATCCACTGTAGCTCAAGGACAAGCATCTGATGATGAGGATGGAAGGCGGGATGGGGACCCATGAATACGGGACCCTCCTCTCGATCCCGAAAACTTAAAAGATTCTCAAGATTCAAGCCCTGAGGCGGTGAAGTTTGACTCAGAAAATATCAAGGAAGGGCAAATACCTAAACCTAGAATAGTCTCTTTGCAAGACAAGCATCTAGTAAACTAACGGGTAAATCATCTTTCCCCTTTGTGAAGGATATATCAGATAATAGAACAGGTAAACTTGTGATTGAGATTCCTGATATAGTTATTGATCATAGCATCTCTTTAATGTCTTTTTCTTTGGTGGGGAAATTTGTTGGACCTCGACCTAATATTGAGAATGTTAGGTCCTTTGTTAAGAGAAAATGGAGAATGAAAGGACAGGTTGATGTCTCTGCCTTGCCTAGAGGCTTTTTTGTTTTTTCTTTCTCATGCAAGGAAGATATGGAAGTTTCTTTAAGTGGTGGCCCTTGGATGTTTGGCAAATCCTCTCTTTCTGTTAGAAAATGGTCTCCTAACGTGGAACTCAATGATTCCTTCTTTGAATCTGCTCCGGTGTGGGTTAGGTTGCCTGGGTTGCCGTTGGAATACTGGGTGGAGGATGTTTTCTCAGGAATTGCTAACTCCTTTGGGGAGCTTGTTGCAATAGACCGAATGATAGCATCTCGTAAGAGATTGGTGTATGTGCACATCTGCATCAACATATAACAGAATATGGACCTCCTAAGCACTATTGACATAAACTCCAAACTTGGGTTATGGGAACAATCCATAGAATTTGAATCTCTCCCATTTGTTTGCTTCTCTTGCAAAAAAGCAGGTCACTGGGCTAAGGCTTGCCCCAGCAACCCTAAAAAACCTGTGATGACAAATATTCACAAACAGGTATGGAAAGAAAAAAATAATAACAAAGACTACAACGAGTTAGAAGAAAAAAGTGGAAACTCGGTGAATATACTAGAACACCTAGAAGCAGATAGCACTGACCCTCCTAAGAACCCCCCTTTGAAGGGGAATAAAAAGAATGAAACTAGGGAGTTTGAGATTAAAACAGGCAATACCTTTGAGGCTCTACAGTCACAGGCAAAGGAGAATGAAAACAGTGAAGAGACACTTGAAGATGGTGAGATTGAGAATATCACCGATTCTCATCTTGAGGCTTTTCATGAACCTATATCAAAAAATGATGAACACTATTTAGAGGAGTTTCAAGAACATGAAATAAAACTAGGAAGGAGTAACAAGTTTGGGTCGCCGCAAGCAAACTTAAATACCTTATTCTAGAATATAGAAGTCGATATGACTACCTCATCCCAGAAAAGAGAAGACCTATGGAGCACCATGCAAGATGAGTCTAGAGCAGAACAACAAGAAGAAAACACAACAGGAAATGGAAAGAAAATTAAAACCAAGAAGATAGGAGGCCTTAATGGAGTAAAAACCAGAACCAGATCCAAGGCTGATTTTGGGGCTTCAAGATCCCCACCAGGATGCAAAACTATGAAATGGCATAGGGACTAGGAGAGTAAGCAAAACATAGCTGATGGAAGGCAGTGGACTATCAAGGAATCTTGCCCTCAGGGTTCCAAATGAAGGTAATATCTTGGAACATTAGAGGCCTAAATGGTCTCAATAAACAAGATATATTAAGGAACCTCATTCAAGATCAAAATCCGGATATTACCCTGGTTCAGGAAACCAAAATGAGTAAAGAGAAAGTGGAGAAATTAAAGTTTTCAAAAATGGAGGGGCTTGTGGCAGTAGCTCGAATGGACCCTCTGGAGGGGTTGCTATATTCTGGAATAAAAGCACAACCTCTAGAGATATGATTGCTGTTGATGGCAATACTTTATCCCTAAAAGCTAAAATCATCTTTGACAGTAAGGAATTTGTTATCACTAATATCTATGCCCCTAACTCCAAAGCCACTAGAAGAAAATTCTGGAATAAAATTCAGCATAAAAGAAATTCCTTCCCTCTGAACAGCTAGGTTGTGATGGGAGATTTCAATACTCGTCTGCAAGACATTGAAAATTTTGGAGGTAGTCAAGCTCAACTAGACAGCAGATCTGACTTGATGGACTTTATTAATGACAATGCTCTCATTGATATGGATCTCAATAGGGCTTCCTACACTTGATCTAACCGAAGGGATGGTGAAGATCTCATCCAAGTAAGACTTGATAGATCCCTTCTGTCTAATGATTGGATTCTTTCTCATAGATGCTCCCTTTCCATTATTAATAGAATTGGGT
Organism: Cryptomeria japonica; assembly: GCF_030272615.1. Classification (NCBI taxonomy): domain Eukaryota; kingdom Viridiplantae; phylum Streptophyta; class Pinopsida; order Cupressales; family Cupressaceae; genus Cryptomeria; species Cryptomeria japonica. The sequence goes on from NC_081413.1 coordinate 689,477,462, forward strand.
CAGACCATTATCCTATCTCTTTTGTTGCTGAGAATTTTAAGAATAATCAGAGATTCCCTTTTCGGTTTGAAAAGATGTGGACCTCCCACCCTAATCTTGAAAAATCTATTGCTAACTAGTGGAATCTTGATATTAATGGAACTGCCATGTATAAAGTTGCCAAAAAGCTTAAAAACATCAAAACCAACATTAAGACTTGGAACAAGAAGGTCTTTGGTGATATCTTTGATTCAAAGAAAAAACTAGAGGAGGAACTAGACCAGATACAAAACTCAATTCAGAAAGAAGGCTACAAAAAGTATTCCAAAGCCATGGAAGATGATGTTTTAGTCAAAATCCACAACATTATTTCTAGAGAAGAAATCTATTGGAGGCAGAGATCTAGGGCTATATGGTTGAAGGCAGTGGACAAAAGCACTAAATTCTTCCATATGACTTCTCTAAAACACAAGGCAACGAATAGAATCACAAGACTGATTGTTGAAAACATCCCTCTACTTAATAAGGACAAAATCAGGGATGAAGCTATCAGATTCTTCAATCAGCTCCTTACTAGTAACAAGGACATTGATCAGACCCACCAACTCAATTTGGTTAATATTATTCCTAAGGTCATTAACCCTATTCAGAATAAGGCCCTTACTGCTATCCCATCTATTGGAGAAATCAAAAAAGTTGTCTTTTTGTTTCAAGGGGATAAAGCTCTGGGTCTTTACAGTTTCCCTATGTTTTTCTTCCAATATTTCTAGCATATTGTGGGGGAAGACATGGTTAATGCGGTCAAAGAATTCTTTGGATCTAGAAGAATCCTTAAGGAACTTAACTCCACTTTTATAGCCTTAATCCCCAAAGTTGCTGGGGCAGACTCTATGGGAAATTTTAGGCCAATTAGCCTATGCAACTCTTTCTACAAAATCATATCTAAAGTTATGACCACTAGAATTTTGGTGGTGCTTCCCTTCATCATCTCTGAGGAGAAGAAAGGTTTTGTTCCTGGTAGGCAGATTCTGGACTCAATTATTCTTGTTCATGAGAACATTCATTCCCTCAGTGCTGTTAAAAAAGAAGGTTTCTTGATAAAGTTGGATTTGGCAAAGGCTTATGATAGAGTGGAGTGGGATGTTCTCTTCAAAATCATGGGGGCTTTTGGTTTTGATGAAAAGGTAACCAAAATAATCAAAGAATTGATCACCACTCCTATGTTCTCTATACTGATTAATGGATCTCCTACAAAAATTTTTAAAACTTCAAGAGGGCTTAGACAAGGAGATCCCATATCTCCTATCCTTTTTACCATATTGGCTGAAAGTATGAGCAGATTGATTCATAATTTGAAACAAAGCAAAAATGTCAAAGGTCTTCAACCTTCCTCCACCAATGTTTTTTGCACTCATCAACAGTTTGTTGATGACACTATCCTCATGGGATATTCTTCGGTCAAGGAGGTTGATGCCTTGAAATCTGCTCTTAACTCCTATGCTTTGGCTACTAGTTAGCAAGTCAATTGGGACAAATCGGCTATGTACTTCCTGAATAGTCTGGTCATAAGACAACATAAACTTGCTAAAATTATTGGGTGCAAAGTGGAAATGCTCCCCTCCACCTATATGGGTCTTCCCTTGGGGTTAGCTCCCCTAAATTCCTTCTAGAATATGCTTATTGATAAAACTAATAAAAGGCTTGCTGGATGGAAAGGCTCAATGTTATCTCGGGCTGGGAAATTGTAGCTCCTTCAAGCTACTCTTCAAAATCTCCCTATTTATGCCCTCAGCCTGTTTGGTATCCCGGTGAAATTTGCTGAAGCAATGGAAAGAATCCAAAAGAGATTTTTATGGTCAGGAGTGGAAGAAAAAAAGAGAATACCCTTGGTTGCCTGGAACAAAGTGTGTAGACCAAAGAACAAAGGGGGATTGGGGATTAAAGCTCTAAAAACCTTTAACAAAGCTCTTCTTGCTAAACAATTATGGAGAGCCTATGATACTAAGAAAGATTGGAATCAAATTTGGTTTGACAAATACATTTAGAATCGGACTATCCAAGGGGTCCTTAACTTTGAAGATATCCCTACTAGATCCTTCATCTGGAATAGCATTACCAAATCCATAAAAGTGGCAAAAGCTGGGGCTAGATGGGTCCTTGGAAAAGGTGACAGAATAAGGTTTTGGGAAGACCCCTGGATGAAGAATGAAGCTCTTTATGATCAAAACAACAGTCAAATTATTGAGGAGTGTAAAAGGAGGTTTGGGCTTATGGTACGTGACTACTGGAATGAGGACAAGTGGGTTAGGCTTGATGACATTCATTCTGGATTTTCCTCCCTCCAGAAGGAGTTTTTATCCTTTTCCCCTAACAAAGGCTATGATGATGTTTTCCTAAAGAAAATTGATCCTAAAGGTGAATTTACGGTTTCCTCAGCCTATAAAAACACTTTTTCTCAAACCAGCAATCCCATTTGGAGTAAAGTTTGGAACAACATTTTGATCCCTAAAGTCAACATTTTCTTTTGGCTTGCTTCTCGTAATAGTACCCTTACTCTTGACAATTTAATCAGAAGAGGTTTCAAATTCCCTAATAGATTTGAGCTATGCCAGAAGGAGGGGGAATCAGTTGATCATCTCTTTTTTCACTGCTCCTTTACCTGGGATATTTGGTGCAAAATGTGGGAAAAATGGAAATTTAATTGGGTCATGAACAAGAGCATCAAGGATATTATCTGGCAATGGAACTTTCCAACCAAATGTCAAATCATAAAGAACCTTTGGTCTTTGACCCTCCCCATGATTTGCTGGGGCATTTGGAAAGAAAGAAATAATAGGATATTTAGGGAAGCTAAGTGTAACACTCAGGTGGTCTTTGAAAAAATATGGAGGGCTATAAAGGAGAACATCAACATTCCTCACAAGAATAATTAGCAATGGTCTATTACTAATATGAATGATATGGAAAGAGACATCCTCACTGAATGGAACCTAATGCATAAGGTCTATAGATCAGAAAATAAGAGTAAGAGAGATCACATTGTCTGGCAGTTTCCTGAATATGACTGGATAAAGGTTAATTTTGATGGGGCTGCTAAAGGGAACCCTGGAAAGGCTGGTGGAGGAGGAGTTATTAGAAATGCTCAAGGAATTTGCATTTTTGCTTTTGCTTCTCCTTTTGGGGTCCAAAATAACCATGTGGCTAAAGCTCTAGCAATGCTAAAGAGCCTCTAGCTAGCTCAGGAATTCAAATTCAAAAAAAATTGGCTTGAAGGGGACTCTTCAAACATCATACAAGCCCTCAAAGGTATGAGTTCTATTTCCTGGAATATTACCAATTTAATTAAAAATGCTAAAGATATTCTAAATAACTATGTTAGCATTAGTATAACTCATACTTTTAGAGAGGGCAATAAGGTTGCGGATATCCTAGCCAATGAAGGGGTCAATTTGGAGAAGGATGTCAAATACATTGGAGAAACTCACATCAAAAGGGAGGTTAAAGAGAAACTAGACTTTGATCACATCAATGGGTCAAGTTAATCTCATGATTAATTTCTAGGGAACGATTTCCAAAAATAGATTTTGGGGGCGGATTAACTATCAGATTATGAGTGTTTTTCGGCATCATATCCAAGATCATATGTGTGCGAAAGATTATAGTAATAATAGCTGGGTTTGTGCAGCCATAAGTAGCAATTTCAAAACTATGAAAGAGTCCTTACACGTGAATTCCAGAAATAACAAGCTTTTAGAGTTTTATCTGTGGATTGAGAACTGCAATAGTGGGTATCTTTACTTGGAGCTCAGAATGGGTGGTAACCTAAATAGGAATGAGCCTCCAGGATGTGAGAATTAGAAGAGTGAACGAAAGTTCTGGAGAAGGCTCCATAGACATGGCTTCACTGACAATATGGAAAAGCTTCACGGAAGTAGAAATTTTGTGTCTTACGGTTTTCCTAAAAGCTAGAGTAACAATAGAGTCACCCTGTTTGGGGAGATTTGGCAAATCGATGAAAACATGACTGCAAAGGTCATGGGGCTTAAGATGGAGGGGACTAAATTCTATAGGGATCAGAAGTATGCAACTGAAGCTTTCAAAAACTTCCCAAAGTCAGAGGATGAGAAGGGCGAGCTTGCGAAGAAGGACAACATCTCCTACTACACTCCCCAGTAGGTAAAGCCTTTTTGGCAAAAAGTTCTTAGGGCTTTAATGGAGTATTTGACTGTGGATGGCAGATTTACAAAAATTTATAACTATCATTTCGCTATCCTGAACCATTTTTGTCATGGGGCTAAAATATCCCTGCCCTTCTATTTAGCGTCCTCTCTAAACAAGAGCCTTGCAGACCATGCTAAAAAGCCTAATTCTTAACCTTTAGCCCACCAGGGGCTCATTCTACTAATATATGAACATCTTAAAGATAAGGCTAGGGCAACCAAGGATGATCCTTTGATCATTAACACTCATATATCTGAGAGCGGCAAAGACTCTGACTCGAATGGGGATCAGCCCAACACCCCTACCCACAAAAAAAGGAAAGTTGAAATAGAGCATGGGGAAAAGGAGCTGCCTTGTGATGAAGAAGAGGAAAATGATAAGGACACTGATACTGAAATGGAGCAAAATAAGGATGAGAACTATGGTGAAGGGGAGGAAGGGGGTAATTTTGAAAAACCTCACCCTAACCCTAAGGGTTTAGAAAGTGAGAATGATGCTCTGAATCATAAGGAGTATGACAACCCTAACTCTGAGGAGACTGAATAGGGAAAGGACTCTGCGAACACCATCTTGGACACTGCCCTTAACTGCACACTGGAATTCTTCAATTTCCAGAAATGGGTTGTCGAAAACATCACCAGTATGCCCAGTAAGAAAAGGGAGTTGGAAGATAAGATTAATAAGTTGATTAAGATGTCTGACTCTAGGAAATAGTTGAGGATATGAAAAATAGTGAAGCTGAGGAGGAAATGGAGATGGAGGACTGGTTGGAGAAAGATCTGATCAAAGGGTACCTGAAACATTTGGAGGATGTTATTAGAACTCTGAAAGAGCAGGTGGAGGAGGACAAAGACAACGCCAACACCCGGATTGCCCGTAATGAGAAGGCTTTGAAAAGCCTTATGAACCACAGCCTCCAGGGCCTTAAAGTTTCTTCCTAGAATATGAACGCACTAGTGGATCATTTGGAAAAGAAAAACCAGGATAAGAACCTGGTAATTATAGAAGATGCTCCAACTTCCAGCCCCACCCACCGGAACCCTAGGCGCAGAACTAGGTAGACCACTATTGTGAAGGACACCAAAAGGAAAGAGAGTCAACTTGGACAAGAAAACAATGACCTGAGGGAAATGGCCAAGGTGATGATGCTCTTGGTACAGAATTCTAAGAAAACTATGAAGAGTTTTTAATTAACTTGTAATGTTGGGCTTGGGGTCAATTTCTTGCTGGCCTCTTGCTGTCCCTTTCTCTATTGCTGGATTTTTTGCTGGTCTTTTGCAGCTGTCTTGTTTTGTTTCCTTCTTGAATATATTTTGAATGTAATTGGGTTTTGGGTCCCTTAAAACCTATTTTTACTTAATCAAAAACTTTTTGTAGCTCTTTGTTAATTATTTCTAATTCTTCAAGCCTAATTCCTCTTGAAGAATATCTAGTCACCTTCTTTATCTGCTCCTTCAATGCATAATTTTCAATGAATAACTTGTTGTAATTTGCATTGAGAGACACATGCATATCCTTTAATCTCAAATTCTTTTGCTCAAGGTCATCCACTGCTAATTGAGAAAACAATACCGCATGTGAGGTGATTGCTACAACCTCTAATGCAATGGTGTCTTCAAGGGTCCTAATTATTGTGTCCCCTATCTTTTTATGCCCACCTTGCAGAACCATAGGCTTTTGGACATTTGGGGCCTTTGAGCATAGAGAAAAATCCTTTAGGCCTACACTCACCCTAGACCCATGATCATATAACTCTTTTGTAAAATTGGGGCCCTTTTGCCATATAATGTGATCCAACCAAAATATTTTCTCAATGTCCCAGCCTGGGACAAGAAGCATGCCACTGATTCAAATTGTCTCCCTGCATTCCTTAGGGGTGCATCTAAAGCTATTCCTATCAAAATTTCTGATCTCCTTATCAAATAGATCCTTCAATTTTTTCCTTAGCCAAAAAGATTTGAACTTGGGAGAGTTTCCGAAATTTGTCATCTGCTACAAAATTTTTTGAGGAAATGATCCTTTCATCATCTGCCTACTTAATAGGGATTGTAATCAGGATAATGTCTCTATCAGATTCATTTAGGACCTCAACAACCTCATGTTCATGGAATGTTTCTCAAGGAGGAGAAGGGGGCAACACAATTGAATCAAAATCCATTGGGATATCTACAAAATTAGACATTTTTGCCTTTTCCTTTTCAACATTCCTTACCTATTTAGTTGCTTGCCTAGAAGTGTTAGAAGATGTCTTTTCAACTATTAATGTATTCCCTTTCATCCTATATAATTTAGGGGCAGGGTCAATAGGCCTTGTCTCATTTTTAACACCTTTGTCCTTGGCCTCCCTTCTCTCCATTTCCATATTTATTATATCATCTACTTTTCTCATAATAAAAGACATCCTGGCAAAATCAGTATGGAATTCCCTTTAAAATCCATCAAAATTGGGATCCTCTTGCTTTCTCTCTCGTTAAAGATTCTTCATGAGCTCCCACTTTTTACTGTGTTTTTCTGCTTCAGTAAAGTGAGCATTTCTTATTAAATCCTCTCGCTCATTGAAAGAATGAAAATATCCCTTCTCCTTTAGTTTGTATACTCTGAGGTCATTTATACATCCCTCAAGATCAAAATGTCAAGCTTGGGCAACATTCAATCTATAATTCTTTACTAGGAAATCCTGCACCTTTTCCAGGGTATCACATCCTACAGTGAATTCTTCAAAATTGATCACCCTGGGGAGGAGTCTCCCTTTCTTATCTATTGTAATTTTTAATATCTCCATCCACATTAATTGTCAAATTAATTCAATTAATTCTAGCCTAGGCGAGACAAACAATGATAAAACATGGGGATTCTTGCTCACACCCGTATACCCTGATAATAGTGCAGTTGCCATAAAAAAAGAAGTCCCCAGAATTGTGGATGAAATCCCCCTCTGAATATACCATTGCTCCACCCCTACAACCCCTTATCCTCAAATTTTTAACAATATTCTTTGGCAACCTGGGTAGCCTTGACAATACCTTCATGACAAAGTGATCAAAGAAGGTAGAATGACTTCCAAATCTGGACCCATTGTCCCATACTTGGGTCCATCTCTATATTGGCCATGGAAGACTTGTATGTTGATCATTTGTCCTTATTGTCAATTTTGGATCCCAATAATCCCTATTATGATAAAGAATCATATGACATAATAAAGAAAAGTGTCTAAATTACAGCTTCTCTTTTCTATTTATTTCTCCCATTAATCCCTCATGAATCTTATCATGGATAATAGCTGCAAAATCATACAACTCATTTATTGAGGGGTGTTGGATGTTGATGGGAATCATCATGAAATCTATGGGGATTTGAGTATGCCCACAGTCCACCCCAAGAGCCTACCCTAATTCATAGTAAGTATTAACAAAATAGGGCTCAAAGCACTCTAATCTAAAAGGCTCCCTCTCAGATGGCAGGACATAATTCTGTGAATTTTTGTAAATTTTCTTCATTAAGTGAGGACCAAATTCCTTTCTATACCTATCCCTTTTATACTGGTAATTCCTTTCCAGATTACCTTTTTTGATTTCTTTAAGGGTAGACCCATCTAAACCAAAAAATTCTACTATATCCCTATGTGAAATGTGCAATAGGAATTAGCCATCTTCTGATCTTATAGTCCTACTTGGGGGATCATAGGAAACAAGTTTCTCTCTTATTAACGTTGGTTCCACAAAGACATTCAACACCACTAGCTTACCCTAGTTTAGTGTCTAAGGATTCAACACTGGGATAGGTTTGTCTCTATTTACATTAAAGGAATAAAATACATCCCACCCTCTTTCCTTTGTGACTACATCTTTGCATCCTACCTCTTTTTCATTGAAGTCAATTTTGATGTTGTCATTCATAGAGGATCCCTCAAATAAATCCAATAGGTCTTGATGGAGGCTTCTTGTTTGTTTAGTTGGCCTTCTTACAACCTCCTCTAACTTCTTTTCAACATCATGCTGCAATTCTTTTGTTGTCATCTCAGGAGAAAGAGGTGTAGTTGGCATTGTTTCTGGTTGCTCTACCTTAGATGATGGCTCTCCTTTAGATGTTTTTCTAGGTCTTTTGGGAGATTTTGGAGCCGACCCTTTTGTAGGAGCAATTTCCTTCATCAATTGTCATTTAGTAGGATAATTTTTCCTCTTCACTTGCCCTTTTCTAGGAGCAGTTTCCCTCACTTGCTCAGAAGGGCTTCCTCTCTACAGGGTTTTCTCTTAAGGAATCGGGGCTTCCTCAGTGGGTGGGTTTTCAGTAGCAAGGGCACTTTCTACAAGAGGATGGGCTCTAGTGGTAGATGTTTCAATGGAAGCTTTATGGGCAACACTTCTCCTCTTTTGAATTGGTTTCTGTAGCATCCTAAAATTGTGACACTTGCAATTTCAACTGCATTTGGGTCTTCACGATGGCGGCGCAACACTGAACCTGAATGGAGACCCCGAAACCTGTTTATGACACCAAAAACTGCATTTTTTAGCGCCCTGGTCCTTCGGCGCCCTATCCCCCTGGACCATGGCGCCCAACGCCCTAGTCCCTGACCCTATTTTGGGCCCGGTCTCTTTTGGGCATCGGGTCTTTAAGTTTGCAAATTGGAAAATATTGTTTCTAGGTCAGCCTAAGGTCGGAAAAATCAGTCTATCAGCCCTAATTGACAAGTATATAAACTACATTTCCCCTCCCATTTGACGGGGAAAAAATAAAAAAGGAGGAAAATATATGCAAGCAAGAGGTGGAAGCGATATTCAAATATTCAAACATTCAAACATTCAAGCATTCAAAGCATTCCTTCAAGCAATTGAGCATTCTAAGTCTCCATTCAAGGCTAGGTGTTGCATTCAAGACAAGGATTCAACCATTGAAGAGGAGATCACTTACAACACATAACACATAACATACATTACACCTTCGCATGTAAGAATACAAACATTCTTACAACAAGGTTGCAGGTACGCGGCTGTAATTGAAGATCTGGAATCCTTGTGCAGAGACGAATAGATCCCCCTTCATTTCGCGGATTTTTAGGAGGACCGTGTGCACGTTGGGTGCCATCATCCTGTCAACTTTCACTCGAATTTGTAGAAAAGCATCATCTCGACATTTTACTGCTCATTCCATGTCCGCAGCTTCATCCTGTATCCCTATCTCTATTTATAAGCAAATCTTTCTTACTTTACATGCATTCCTAATTCAATCATTCTATCTACATTCTTTACAAAAGAGGGTATCCTTGGTGTCTCAACCCTTGAAACTCATTTAGAATCCAGTCCTGCATTGTGTGGGATTGGATCTTGTGGGTTTCAACCCCTCTTTTGAATGTAAAGTCCCTCCTAAGTGAAAACCGTCAATCCTAGTGACCCCCTTTCTCCTTGGAGTGGGGGAGAACACCTAGGGTTCGATTTTCCACTTTACATTTTGGTGAACCCGACGTGAACATCCTAATTCTGATTATTCATGGTTAGATCTGAAAAATTTGCTTCCTTAATTACATTTTCATGTTTCATCTCTTGCAAATTTTAGAGGTTAATTGCATAAAAACCCTAAAATTTTCTTTTTAATAATTGAACTTGTGGAATGTTTAATTGTTAATGCTTGTTTCAGATCTACCCTTCTACTGCAAATTGTCAAATCATATCTGTGCTTTAATTTTGAAAATTAAGTGGTTAAGTGTCAAAACCCTAATTTTTAAAACCCTCTTGATTCAGCCTTTGACTGATGATTTCACTGATCAAAACACCTCCAAATCGGCTGTAACTTTGGATTCCGCAACAAAATCATAATATCTCTCATCCCTGAAAATTTGGAAAAAAGTTGCGAGGACTGTGTGCACCCCGAGTGCCATCATCCTCAACATTTTTTCTGAAATTTCGGGAGCTAGATCTTACTGTATTTTTCTGCTAAAATCCAGAATTTTGCCTGATTTCATCAATTCTAACACTTTCAAAATTACAGTCAAAGTTGGTCTAGTGATTGCTTGGATTAAGGCTTCTAATCATTCAAAAATTGTTGAAATTGAAATTCATGTCAAAATTGAGCTTCTTACTATCCTAAATCTGAAAAGTGTGTTGGCATTCATTCGAAATTTCAGTGCTTTATTCAAATTTTTGCAATTTGTGACTTTTGAAATTAAATGTTTAATTACAACAACCTTGATTTCCACTTTCAAAATTGAATTTTGCATGAAATTGAGTCAATTTTTAAATTTCAAAACCTGCATTGCTTTTAGTATTCCCTCTAAAATCATAAAATTCAAAATTTCAGTTTCCCTCTCTTTTTCAAAATTCAAATTTTGCATTTTTCAACAATCTTGGTAGGGTTCAATTTTGAGATTGCAACTTTAATTTGGCCTATCTACAGATCATAAAATCACTCAATTTTTTTAGATTAGCTCTAAAATCATCATAACTTTCATCCCTACAAATTTCGAAAAAAGTTGCGAGGACCGTGTGCACTCCGTTCGCCACGGTCCCGGACATTTTTTCTGAAATTTCAGGAGATTGTCCTGATTGTATTTAACAGCTTAAATCTAGGAGATTGGCTAATTTTACTGAAATTTGCTACCTCTAAAATTCAAAATCTTCTCTCTCTCTAGTGCATGAGTTTTACAACAATAAGCCCTACTTACACTATTCCCGTTAGACGAAGCCTTAGAATTAAGTCTTTCCAAGGTTTAATTACTAAGGAGATGGAACCTAATTTGAATGGCCTTTTTAACAAGGACACGGGTAATTCCTCTAATCCTCCTAATGATGAAGAAGCTCTCCATGAGGTTTCTGAAGAACAACTTTCAAAATTGGATAACCAATTTGATGATTTTCGACAATGGATGTCTCAAGAATACCCCGATAGTCAAGCTCTTCCTTTAATTGAGGGTCTAAAACGTATGGTTCAAAATGATAAGAATGGAATTGATATTTTGCATAGTATTGCACACATTGTGGATTCGAATGTGATGCCTATGAAGAGTTGTGCCAAAACTTTGGGTTATACACAACCTCCTACTCAAGTCAATCATTCTATTCCTTTGACAACTTCTATTGCTAGTATACCTACTTTTACATCAAACATAATGACTACTTCAATAAAAGACATTCCACCTATGATCACTAGTCATGGGGGCAATCCTTCTTCTTCAATTAACCCTCTTCCTTCATTTAATCTGACTTCTTCATTCATTCCTTCAATAAGTGTTCCTATTACATCTCCACAAATGAACCTGGTGCAAGGGGGCAATTCATTTAACCATTCCATTCCTCCTTGTAGTGTTCCTCCTTTCCAATCATCTCCTATGACTAACTATCATAGTGTCCCACCACCTTACTCTCAATCAATACCTTCTTTCAATAACATAATACCTCCATCACAATCTAACACGTCTAATATGAATTCTTTGACTAAAGCAACCATTAACAATCTTGCACAAACCGTCTCTTCTTTACAGCAACAAATTGCCTCTATGAATCAATCTAAGTTTAGTGTGCCCACATTTGATGTTGTGAGCCCACTTTCTCTTGACATTGTTTGAGCTATTCCCCCCTAAGCATGTTGAACTCCCACAATTGGAGCTTTACAATGGTAAAGGTGATCCTCTAACACATGTTAAGACTTTTCAAACAATATGTACCGATTTTGCTCATGACCAAAGGTTGCTTGCAAAACTGTTTACTAGAACATTAAGAGACAAGGCTCTACAATGGTATTGCTCGTTGCCTTCCTATTCTATTACTTCTTTCCAACAACTTGCAAATGCTTTTATTCAACAATTTCAAAACAATATAAGTCCTAAAGTTACTTTGATTGATTTAATGCATTGTAAACAAGGTGTTAAAGAAAAAGTGATTGATTTCATTGGTAGATATAAGCATTTGTATGCTCAAATTTCTTTTCCAGTACCTGACAATGATATTCAAAGAATCTTTATTTCTAATTTACAAAAAGATATTAGAGAAAAACTTATGTTTTCTGAGTTTACTTCTTTCCAACAGTTGTGTGCAACTCTTCATAATTATCAACTGATTGTGAGTCAAATGGAACAAGCAAATCCTATGGCTCCGAGTGATAAGGGTGATAGTAGTCAACAACCATTTGGGAAGTTTAAACCGAATAGAGAGTCCATTAAATTCAATGAAAACATCATCAACAACAATGTGAATGCAGCATCAGGTGTGCCTCCTATTTCTAAGTTTTTCAAGAAAGAAAGAAAGTTTACTCCTTTGAATGAATCATTGCATAGTGTTATGAATAAGTTATTGGAACAAAATGTGCTTACTCTTCCTCCTATAAGGCAAATAGATCCTACAAAGATTAATTCACCCTATTTTGATAACAAATCTTTTTGTCAATTTCATCGTCAACCTGGGCATGATACTGAAAAATGTTTTCCTTTAAAGGGTAAAATTCAAGATTTGATTGATAATAATACTATCTCTATTTCTGGTGTGAATGATAAAGGCAATACATCTGTAGCTCCTCCTAACCAAAATCTCAAGATTTTTACTGATCTGTTACCTTCTCATACCTCTAATGCAATCGATACTAATGATTCCTCTGTCTCACCTGATGATCTTGTGTCTATGACTCCGAATGTGATTAACTTTGTAGAGCAGCAGAAAATCCCTAAAGAACCTTCCATCACCTTTGATTCTAGTGAAACTATCAGGGCACCTGATGGTCCTTTATATATAGTTGCAAAAGTCAAGAATACACCTTGCTATGGAGTGCTTATTGATCCTTCTTGCATGGTTAATATCATTACTAAAGAATTTCTTTTTACTTTGCAATTGAATCAAGTGATCTATGACGAAACAAATGTGGTTGTGAAACTATTTGATGCATTTTCTTCTCCTGCAATTGGTTCTATTACATTACCTATTGAGGTCCATAACAAATCCCTTGATGTGAGCTTTGCTATTATTCCATCATCCGAACAATTTTGTGTGAAGCTAGGATATTCTTGGCTATCTTCCATGAAAGCTATTGCTTCTCCTATTCACAAGTGTTTGAAATTTCCCCATAATGGTGAAGTTGTTGCTGTCAATCATAGTCTCTTTAAACCAGCTGAAAGAACTTCTAGCATTCCTATTGATTATTTCTGGCCTAAACAATTCCAATCTCTTCCACCGTGAAGTGATCATCTTTTCAAATCTTATCAAAGGTGGAAAAAAGATATGATCCTATCTCTAAGTGAACCTAGAACACCCAAACTTGATATTCCTATCGTTCTTGAGAAGGAAGTTCTTCCTTTGAAAGATAAAATTAATGTCTTTCCTTAAGGAGATTCCCAACCCATCCCTATGGATGTGACTATGTCTATGCCTAATAAACTTTCTAAAAGTAGACCTATACCTCCTCGTCATGATGGACTTGGTCTCCTTCCTAAACCAAATATTCCTCCTTTATATGGAGCAGTTCCTCCTCCTTCTTCTTACAGAGAGAAGAGGCCTTCTCCTTCTCCTATTATCCAACCTAAGAGATCACAACCCAAACACCCAAGTGATAAGGATGAGAATATGCCTCCTCCTCAATCTTCTCAACTTCCTACTAAGACTAGATGAAATCATTCTGCACATGAACGCCGACGAAAGCGTCATCTTAGAGCTCAGGCAGCTGCTTCTCAAACTTTGCAATCCCCAAAAACACCTTCAGCTAGCATTATTCCATTTTCTCCTCAACCAGAAAATGAGCCAAAATCTCCTAAACATAAGATGCATGATGGTCTTGATCCTGTGCGAGTTAAAGATCCTATTTTTATAAATCTTGATGATGATATAGATGAAAATGTTATTCATGATGAAAATGTTACTTCTTTTCATTTTGATAGTGAATATGAATATGTTGATGTTGATAACAATTTATCTAATGAATTTTCTAAAGCACTTATCCTAGCTCCTAGACAAGAACAACGTGGCTTGGAACATGAACACAGCCCTTGTTTGGATCTTGTGATAGCTCCATCTGCTGTGTTGGATGTTCCTCCTCTAGCGTGTTCCCTACCTTCCCAAAACATTGATCAGCAAGATCGGGGGGTAGATGACGTGCTAGACTAGTCTCATTATCATAGTAGACTCTTTCCTCCTCTATTTTGTTACTTCTTCTATGTGTTATTCTCATTCTTCTATTTGTTGTCCTTAGTGTTGTCTACTTGAGGACGATGCAAAGCATTGCGACCTCTTTTGGTCTCTCTCATGTTGACTCAAAAGACACATGTGTTCCCTTCTTCTAGGTGACCTTCCTTGATTGGGGAATGAAGAACAACTATGCATACATACATATGATTTACATGAATTATCATACAACATACTGACCCCAAGGAAAGCGAAGTCACCTCGTGCTTTGTGTTTTGTGTCTATTATCCTTGGGCTTATCTCACACTTGGGGGCTAAATCCTTGTGATAACGTGCTCCTTTCCTTCTCATTTCCTATATGTATCACTACCTTAAAGCAATCACCCTCGATGAGGCATGTGCGATCGCTTTAACGTAGGGGGGCATACACCCTGTTCATATCTCTTCAAGATACTTGAAAATTTCTTGACAAATCTAGCTTTGCCTTGAAAATTTTTGATATCTTTCTTGCATGACTCATAGTGAGGGAACCTTACTACTGACAGTCATGGTTCTCCCTCGTGATCTTCCCTTTTACTTTGTCAATCGAAGTCGTAAGATCCTTAGTCCACTGGGGGCTTGGTATATCTTGCCTTCTTGACATGGTGAAAGTTTTTCAATGTTGTTTCCTTGTACTTTACCGGAAGTATGGGCGTACGCTTATACTCCCGCTAAAGTGGGGGCTAAATGTAGCGTCCTAAAATTGCGACACTTGCAATTTCGACTGCATTTGGGTCTTCATGATGGCGGCGCAACACTGAACCTGAATGGAGACCCCGAAACCTGTTTATGACACCAAAAACTGCATTTTTCAGCGCCCTGGTCCCCCAGGACCATGGCGCCTAGCGCCTTAGTCCCTGGTCCTATTTTGGGCCCGGTCTCTTTTGGGCATCGGGTCTTTAAGTTTGCAAATTGGAAAATATTGTTTCTAGGTCGGCCTAAGGTCGGAAAAATCAGTCTATCAGCCCTAATTGACAAGTATATAAACTACATTTCCCCTCCCATTTGAGGGGGCAAAAAGAAAAAAGGAGGAAAATATATGCAAGCAAGAGGTAGAAGTGATATTCAAATATTCAAACATTCAAAGATTCAAGCATTCAAAGCATTCCTTCAAGCAATTGAGCATTCTAGGTCTCCATTCAAGGCTAGGTGTTGCATTCAAGACAAGGATTCAACCATTGAAGAGGAGATCACTTACAACACATAACACATAACATACATTACACCTTCGCATGTAAGAATACAAACATTCTTACAACAAGGTTGCAGGTACATGGTTGTAATTGAAGATCTGGAATCCTTGTGCAGAGACGAACGGATCCCCCTTTGTTTCGCGGATTTTTAGGAGGACCGTGTGCACGTCGGGTGCCATCGTCCCGTCAACTTTCACCCAAATTTGTAGAACAACATCATCTCGACATTTTACTGCTAATTCCAGGTCTACAGCTTCATCCTGTATCCCTCTCTCTGTTTATAAGAAAATCTTTCTTACTTTACATGCATTCCTAATTCAATCATTCTATCTACATTCTTTACAAAAGAGGGTATCCTTGGTGTCTCAACCCTTGAAACTCATTTAGAATCTAGTCCTGCATTGTGTGGGATTGGATCTTGTGGGTTTCAACCCCTCTTTTGAATGTAAAGTCCCTCCTAAGTGAAAACCGTCAATCCTAGTGACCCCCTTTCTCCTTGGAGTGGGGGAGAACACCTAGGGTTCGATTTTCCGCTTTACAGTTTCCTAGCTTTAGGAAGAGGGGCAGGCTCATCCAAAGACTCACTATCAGAAACAATAGTGACAGTCTTTTGAACTGTCCCTTTCTTTCTCTTCATGACTTTTCTTTTGGAGGGGAACTTGCTTCGGCTTCTTCAGATATTTGCGAGGTAGATTAAGGTCTTGGTTCAGTAGCGAGAACATTTTCAATTACCAACATAGGTGGAATTACATCAAGGGAAACAACATGGGTAATTTTTGGCATTGCAAAGCTAGTTCTAGCTTCAAGGGTATTCTCAGCAGTGGGAGTAGCAAAGTTCTTGATAGGAGAGACCATTTTTTTTTTTTAAAGGAGACCTTGGGAAAATAAAAATAGATGCAAACCCTAAATACTCTAGGGCACACACAAAAACTTTGTGTATCACAACTATAATAGCCTAGAAAATGCACAAGGATGGTGGAATAATTAACTTACTAGTCTTTTTGCTGGGCTGAATTTGCTGGAGGGAACATTGATTTGCTAAAATTCGCTCTTTTTGCTCAGGGACGCTCTGAATTTTTCTTCGGATGCAAGTTATGAGATAAAATTGATGAAATTCTCTTTTATGGCAACACCATTAATTCATTCATGCTCGACAAAGAGAATTGTTGGTGCCAAATTTGAATTTCATTTGTTGATCAAGATTTGAATGGTCAAGATTGTCTTTGACAACCTTTGAATGATGACATGACATTTATTATACTATCCTTGGCCAACTCAGATATTCAAAATTCATCCCGTTTGAATCTTTTTATGATTTCATGCCTTTTATCATCTTCATTGGATAAGCCTTTCTTAGACTTCTCTTTATTCCTTATCCCGCACCACCTTTTTCTATCTTGACAATCCTCACTGGATAAGGTTCCTATGTACTTACCTTCATCCTTTATCCTGTGACACTTGAAAGCATTCCTCTCACCCTTATGGGATAAGGTCTTTCCATCTTTTTGTTATCGACACCCTTTTATCCTTATCCCATAGCACATTTGTCAATGTTGTCTGTTCTCGCAGGATAAGGCCTTTGCATGTCCTCTGAATATCCTCTTATCCTGTGTTGCTCATAACTCCCTATTATTTCCTGCTTCAAGGCGCCTTTCCTTGATAATTTTTCTTTGCATGGGATAAGCCTCTTAAGATTTTCCTCTCTTGTCCCACGATCCATCTCTTATCCCTATGAGAACACATGGGATAAGAGATCCTATTGATCTATCCTTGTAATTCCTATCCCACGATCATCACTGAGTAGAAGAAAACCCTTGTGGGATAAGGTTTTTTTTTTTAGCTTGTTACCTCTTAACCCGCACCTTCTTTGTATCGATCTATGAACATTATGGGATAAATTTACCTTATAACTCTGAGTTGTTTCTTGTCCCATGGGCCCATCAAGGTGCCTTAAAACCATCATGGGATAATACTTTCCTCTCTGCTTCTTTATCTTACCTTATCCCTCATGGTCGAACTACATAGTGAAAACTACTACCATATCATTGAACATTCTTTATCCCTCACGAGCCTTTTTCTTTTGTGAAATGACTATGGGATAATGATCCCATTGTTATCTATGTCTCCTTCTTATCCTATGGGGCTTAATCATGACTTCAAAGGTGTCATGGGATAAGTCTTGTTCTTTGAGATTTGTGAATCCCTTATCTTGCGTGGTCGAGGCTTTTTGCTGAAAGGCTTGCAGGATAACATTTCTATGTATTTCCTTTTTCATGCTTATCTTGCACAACTATGAGACTAAAATGGGCACTTAGGTAGATCATTTTTAGCACATGGAGACTTAGCCAAGGGTGTGTTGGAATTTGCATGAAGATTGCATTAATGAAATGTTATTTTGTCATTGGTGTCAATTAACTAGTAATGATATTGTTATAATGTTGTTTTGTAACCGGTAGGAAGAGCTAGTGAAGAGAACTATAACCGGTAGGTAAGTTTGTGGAGTGAACCAGTATTGCTAAGTATTGGAGAGTTGAACCGGTAAACCCTACCTGTTGATTTGATAAACCCTAATTGATTAATTTTGGTGAATTGGTTATATTGGTTTATGATATGATGATGAGCGGTAATGATTATGACACGTATGCATATTGTATCAAGAGAGTTTCAAAGTGTTTTTGGCGCATTGAGGTAACAGTTTTTTTCTAGGGAATCAACAAGTATATTGCATGTAATGCAAAGCACGTGATGAGTTACTGAGTTTAATGAAGCGATGATCAAGGAGCGGTCAAGGATTTCTTGAATGACATGTAGAGATTGTTATGTAATCCAATGGTCATACTTGAACCAACTTGTTTGTAATCTCTATGAGAGAATTAGGTTTTTGTTGTGTTACCAACCTATTGATTTGTTTATAAGGTCGATGAGTTGTTTTGTTTCAGAGTTTGCAAAGTTTTAGTTGAGTGTGTGGTTGCCGAACCGGATGATGTATCTATAGTTTGAGTAAAGGAAGATAGGAGCATGAAAAGGATCTAAACAAGCAAGTGTAGTGCTATTCAAATAGATCAGAAAATCCCTATTGTTTTCTAACAATTACAACAGTTAAATCCCCTAACTGGGTAAGATCTAACAAGATTGGTGTTATTTAAATTCTCTAACCAAGCGGTCCATTAGCTTGGATTTCAAATCCTCTATTGAGGTTACTTGTCATAGGCTTTTGCTTCTAACAAGGCATTATAGTCAATCCCTTTACTAGGTGGTCCCTAATATGATTTGTTCTTAACAGGACTTTTGGTAAATCTTTAACAGGCTTGGCTCCTTATAGGGCGAACTTCAGAAGAGTTCAGATAGTTATCTTGTGAGTCTCATCTCACCATGGTTTTTCCCATTTTGGTTTCCACGTCAAAAATATTGTGTCAAGTGGTGAATGTTTTTTGTGGTTATATTTTCTATGGTTGATTTTCTTAACTACTTAATCCACTTTGATAAGTCATGATAACCAGAAGCAATATGAAATTAGGTTTTACTTATGTCAGTAAAAGTATTTTGATGTTTATGAGTTTCAAGTTGTTTACTGTTAATCTGTTGTAACAAACAACTGGTTTAATTTGATAGTTTAATCTTCACAGTGATATTGGATTGGTAGTTCTAAGTTTACTTTGAGAAGTTTTTTTTGAGATTGGTGAAGTTAATATCAGTTTTTATATCTACTAATTCACCCCCCCCTCTCAGTAGTTGACTAGATCCTTATTCTTTCATCATACAATCAAGGTAAAGTAACTGTGTGCAAGGGCTATTAGGACTCATTAAATTTGAGTCAAGTTTTGAGGCCCAATTCAAATTTTTGCTTTGCATTTCCAAATGAGTCAGTTTGAATGGACTAGTTAGAGAGAGGGTAAAATGGAGCCAGTTGATTTTCAAAGGGTAAGGCTCCAAAAATATGTCCTACATCTTTCATTTGGCCTATTCAATGATGTGCAACTTTCAGAATTCAGTTTGGATAAGTTTACCAGGTACCCATTTCAAGGGGTGAGATGAAAGTGCATTTTAGGCACAAATGCAGATTTTATTGAGTAGCCTACTTTGAGTGTTTATATCTTTTTCCTTGTTGATCATCATGAATAATTTCAAAATGGATTTAATTTTATAGATAAATGTGAGTTAGCATACAAAATTTCAAGTCTTCATAAATCCATTTGCTCAGTTTACCAAGCTCAAATTGTTTGCAGTTTGATTGTTTTGACAAGTCCCAGTTTCAAAACCTATTCGGATCCCTGTTTCGCATAAGTATAAAAGTTGCCTAAGTGAGTGTCATGTTAGAATTTTTGCTCTGAGTTATTATTGGTATAGATGACAAGCTATTTTTCTAGTTTCAGGCTCCTACCAATCCGTTTGAACGGTTTTCAAAAGGGTTCATTGAGTCTTCGTTTTCAGTGATCCATACTTTCTGTGTTATATCAATTAATGTAGCCATTTTCATGAGTGCCATTTACACCCAGTCAGACTTTTGGTCGAATTGAGAATCCAAAGATTTAATATTTACTTCAAGGTACCTATGTTTCAAATTTGAGGGTCTACGAAGGTCATTTGATATTTTTAAGAAAGGCATCATGTGTTGGTAGAACATTGACTTCATCAGGCCCGCAGTGTCGACAAAGCCACTTGGTCATTTTTGCCAATTAATATCTCTTTTCTCGAGATTTTTTTTGAGAAACCACTTGGCAGAATTCATCCTTGTATATCAAAGTAGACGCCTATCAGATGGCAAGGTCCAGAAAGGTGTTTTGACCAACTTGAAAAATACGTCTTCACGATTAAATGCGAAAATGTGGCGCAAGTGCCTAAAAGTCGCAAAACTCAGTCTGGTGATCCAAAAATGGTGCTGATCGTTTCCAGAGTTGGACAGTGAAAGATAAGAGAGACTCCAACACCAAATTCAAATTTGAATGAGGTGAATTAGAGAATTTTAACATCAAGGATGCTGCTGATGAGATTCTTCAACTTGGAATTGATGAAAGCTATTCTCTTTCTGTGCTTGTGGGTGATAGACATTCAATTGTTCAAGGTGCTCATTTGGAGGTAAAGATTGTGTATGGCACATTGTGTGGCTTAAAGAGATTCAGCCAATTATATGCATTCAACTTTATAACAAATAATGTGGAAGCCATCAAGCAAATACAATATGGTAAATTTGATGCCAAGTCTCCCACACATGGTTTAAAACACTTCAAAATCCTTGAACACAAATGCCAAAGTTTGAAACTGTTTCCTTCTCTACATGGCCCTGTTTGAAGTTGCAGAGAGATCAAACCAAATGTATTGGCAGCACTCCCCTTCCTCTACATGACATGGAAGCAGCACCCTCCGCACTGGTGAATTGCATTTCATTGTTGGTGATCCAAGATGGAGGAATTACTCTTTGTTTTTTCTTATATATATGCCTGGCATGTTGGCATTATTTCTATCTAATAGTAATTCAAGGTTCACATACCATAAGTTCATTTATATATCGCCCCAGTCAACAATGCCTCCCTCAAACGTGGCCTGTAGCAAGTAGGGAACCCATGTGAGGTGCTAGCCAAGTGATGCCTTTGCTGGGGAGTGTGGAGCGTATTAAAACAAATTCTAAGCCAATGCTATTGGCATATCAGCCCCTACGTGGTGTTGGAAGGGCGTTGATTAAACTTCAAGAAAAATACAATTAGTCTGTAGCTATTTGGCATGAGGCAATGTGGAGGTTGAAGGAGGCATGAGAGGCAATGTGTAGCAGGCAGCATGCTGAATGGAGAAACAGATCGGGACTTTAAGGCATATTGCCTTGCTTTTGATGATGATTTTGGTCTTCCACTTGTAATGAATATCAAGTCATTGACATATTATGGAGAACCCTATGATGGAGACATGGTGTTCTTTAGAAGCACATTGTCTGTTGCATGATTGGTGTTGGAGGGCAGGTTAAAACATCAAGTTAATGCAAGCAGCAAGCTTTTAAAGCCAAAACCTTTCCCCACGTGAGTACCAGTGAAGGCAATGTCCTCCCAGCAAATGGCAAAAGGGCATTGTGATCTTTCACACAAATGCAACTTGCAGGTGTAAAACTTGTCATCTTATCCCCTGCGTGGTGTTCAAAGAGGGGTGGCATTTTAGCTTTAAACTATTGCATGAAGCCAAAGTCCTTCCTGTGCATGTGATGTTGGGAGGCTGCATCAAACTCCAGCAAGTCCTCCTCTGTGTGTTGTAGATGGAAAGGCAATTCATTTTTCAAATATGCAACTACTAGATGTAAAGCCAACATTCTTCTCTTGTGGTGTTTTAAAGAAGGCAAACAGAGAGTTTCAAGCAAATGAAGACACTCAGGAAAACTTTCAAAATTTTATTCTCAAGCAAATGCATTTATCCCATATTGGCTGGGGAGCGGACATTTTTAATGTTTATAACCAAATATCCACCCAACTAATATGTCAAAGCTGAAAGGGATTTTGATGCAAGGTGCTCATGGGCGCTAGAGGTGGACCCCATGCGCATGGGCATGGATCCCAAGGCAATCAAGAAGGCTGAGCGATGACCAAGGTGGACCCCACACATGCACGGATCCTGAGGTAGGCGAGTTTTGTAGGAAACAGTTGGCTTAACTAGTGAGCAAGTTTGGAGAGGATCTACAGCTGTCATGACTTCACGAAGGAGAGATGCAAACTAGTTAAGGGCTGCGAAATAGCGAAAAACCCAGGCTCGACGAAAGGAGTTAAAAACCTTGCATGTTCAAGATGATCCAATGGCTCACGAGATTTTGAAGACTAAAGATGCTCGCCAGTTAGCCATTATGAAATGCTGAAAGCCAGGTGGCAGGTCCAGTTGGTGATCCAGCAGGCGGGTCCCATCCTAGTGGTGCTGAGGTGGCATATAGGTGGCAGACACATGGCGATGACGTGGTGATGAGCAAGTAGCTTGGTGGCAGACATGTGGCAGAGTGATGAGGTGTCATCCTAGATGCGCCCAATAGATCCTATCAGCCAATCAGAGACCACCACGTGGCAGGGCGTCAAGCCAAAGAAGGGGTGAAATATCAAAGTTAAAATCAAGTTTAATATATAGTTTCAGCTATATTAAAAATTCAAAAAATTTAAATGACAGAGCCACATGAAGAATTAATTCGCCCAGAGGTCCATTTTTGGCCAAAGTATCAAGTATTATATATCGTCGGAAAGCTCTCAAGATGAGGAATGCAGTTATGTAGTTAATTTTAATAGATATGGTATATGTTGAGAGAATTTTTGATTGGAATGAAGAAAATACTTTTCAGTTGGAAAAGGAGACATCTGGCAATTTCGGTTGCAGACCTATTTTTTCCATCCTCTTCATATTCCAAATTTCTTCTCATTTGTAAGGATCACAAAAATTTTGTAATAAAAGCTTTGGCAAAATATATTTGGGGGTTTTTTCTTTCAGGTTTTGAAAGATCATTCTGAGTTAATGTAGATTCGATGATGGATATAAATATATAGATCAAGGAATTCTGATCCTAAATTCCAGTTGTCTTCTTGTATGCATAATTGATTTAGTGGTTCACTTAGATAATCAAGGGTTATTTAATTGAACGATTTGTAAGGCAAATTCATGGAGATGTTTTAGGTTTCTCTCTCAAGGAGGAAGATTAAATATACTTCGAATTTTTCTATTAGTAATCAGTAATTCTGCTTGAATCTGATAACTGGGTTTACAATAAAGATAAAAATTTATGTATGTCAGGCATATGTAAGTTTAGTGAAGTTAGAATGATGAAATGTATGTGGATTTCCAATTTAGAATTCTTATTTAGTCTTAGGTGACTCTGAAGCCCGAGATAAGGCACTGGTATAGTTTTTCTAGGTTCTATAAGCTTCTTGGAGATCAATGAAAATGATTACAAGTCTTTATTTCATGTTCAGTTATGTTCAAAGTGATAGGGCTTGCAGGGGTTCACATTTGTCTTCTTTGTAATCTTCCATCACAATTGTGATAAGTAATCACAAAGGGTAAACCCGCCTAAGCTAGGTGAAATCTTGGAGTGTAGAAGGTTTTTGTATAAACCTTGTTATATGTTGTCTTTTGTTCTGTTTCTTGTTGTTTCTCTCCTTAAGAGACAGAGATATAAGATTCAAGTAGGGAAAACAAAGCAATCAGAATTTGAGAATAACAGGGGGCTTCGTAGGGAATATTTAAAAGGAAAAGCCCCGAGGATACCTAAAATTTAGGCATATAATATAATAAAAAATTAAAGCAACAACCTCAAGGAATAATTCCTACTGCGTAGGGCCAATAAATGAATGACAAAGGACCCCTTTGATGAAAACTTAAAACTAGGTCATTGATAGATACAATTCAACAACAAAACATAACATTACCCAAGAGAACAAAGGGAAAACCTTAACAGCTTCAAAAATCATTTCATAAATATTAAACCCTAAGTTCCAACACACAAGCTTGGGGCAAATAAAGAAAATTTTAAAATCTTCCAACACAACATATGTGTGGAGGTTGATTTGGAAATATGGTTAGAAATTATATTATATTCTAGAAGATGGAAATAAGAAGTTTTTTCCTTGAGGGATCGACAATTGGGTAATTTCCTATTAAGAGGGAAAATGCAAGAGGGAAGATCTATGACACTAATTGAAGGATGTCAGAATAATGGAATTATACAGAGTTCTAAAAATCAAGATGTAGTGGATATTCAGAATGAGGGAGAAAGGTTATGTCATAATAATAAAACTATATTAAGTCCTAAACTATGGTCTATTCAAGGGCCTAAGATAGTTTATGGAAAGGCTATAATGGATAATCAAAGTAAAAGGAGAGAAATTAAACCTCCAAAAGAAAAGGAAACAGTTGGAAATGGAGTAGGATAGTGAAAAGGAAATCAAAATGATCTTTCACTTTATAGACAAAGAGAGTGAAAAGGAAATAGTCAATCATCACTAATTGGAAGAAATCTTGAAGAGTCGTAGTCAAAATATCGATAGTAACAAGGATGAAGATGAATTGGTAGTTCTCTTAAAGGAGACAAAAGCTTTAAGAGAATCTACTTTTCAAAACATTGAAGATGTTGGAAGAAAAAGCAATAATTAGGATAAAGAGGAAACTCAAGCTATAGAGCAGGAAGTTAATATAGAAGATGAGATAGTGAAAGAGACTCTATTCTCTAAGGATGGTCTAACTGGAGAAAGGATCCTTGGAAAAGGGTTTTTTTCAACAAGGAGATTCAAGAAGGGCCAAAAATATCCAAGGTAGTAAGGATTGATGACATTTTGGGAATCATAGAAAGTAAGTTTTTTTGAGGATGAAGATAGTCCAAAACCTCTTATGGATAGGAGAAATAAGTTTGGAGCTCTTTGTCATGAATTATTGGAAGAGGATAGGGAATTGGATCAGAAGTTGCAAACACCGTTAATAGTTAAGGGCTATAAGAATAAGGGTCATGGAAAATTGGGCATCAAACAAGTTTTTGCTACTAAATTCAAACTAGGGAAAATAAGAAGAAGGCCACTATCTAATTCAAGAAGTAAAGATGATGAGGCAAATAGACAATTCAAAATCACTCAAATATTAGGAGGAAGGAAGGGATACACCCTTCCCTTGGAGAAATGAAGCTCCTTTCATGTAATTTTAGGCAGTTAAATGCCCCTTACAAAATATGTTTGGTCATACATAGAATTGGTTTGACTAAGGTAGAAGGGATTTTGTTACAAGAGACCAAATTAAATTTAGAGGATATAGAGTTATTTGGGAAGAGATTCAATCAATGGTAGGTAGAGGTTGTTAAATCACAAGGGGCTTCAGGAGTTCTGAAATTTACGTGGAAAGCACTTTTGAAGGAGTCACCGGTGAGGAGGGACCTCGAAGAGACCAGTCTAAACTGATCAGCAAGAGTTAACACAACAGAAACACACAAATATGATGGAGGAAAATGAAGAACAGATTGTTTTATTGCATGAAAGTCAAATACATCCAACCAGCAACAACTGGATTACAACATACTGGCACACAGGACTTGTAGAATAGGTCTCATAGGGACCTTGAGTCAAAAGATCTATCTTATAAGCACTATCTATCTGATACTCCTTATCTCCAAATTGATTGATTGCATTGGAAAGCATCATTAAATATATATATATCGATCCAAAGGATCAAGTCGGCCCAAAATGATCAAAACCCTAACATGCTGAAATGAATGAAGTTGGTATGAAACATAGAAGGTCAGCCACACATTAAGAAACATTGAGATTAATGTCAAAGGCTCTGCAAGCATTGGAATGGGTTTTGGTAGATCACTAGAATAGGTCTCAGGTAACTGGTAACCATGGAACAATCCGGTAACAAGAAACTATCAACGAAACCGGTAGCGATATCTTTCCAGAAAGTGATCCAAATAAGATGTAGTTAGAAAGAAACTAGGGTGTTCAAGTCTTCAAGAAGAATACAACTCCACAGGAAATAGGTGTACCAAAACTGGTACACACAAAAAGGAAAACTGAAACTGCAAACAGAAAAGAAAATATTTTTTGGTTGATGCAAGATTTCTATGAAATGGGGATTCTCGTGCATCAGACATCTAGGGTTAATAAAAAGTGAGCCTCTCACTTTGTCGAGGTCAGAGGAAAACCAAGGTGGTCTACCTCTACCTATGAAATCGAAGATGAGTCTTCCACTAGTCTGTTCTTCCACTTCACAAGGTATTCTTTGTACTGACTGCTTCAAGTGCTACGCCTGATCCTACTGTCCAAAATAACTTCAATCTAATCTGGTTCCTTTCGGGGAAATTTTTTCTCTAAGTTTGCAATACTGTCCTCATTGAATTCTGGTTCATGGTACTCATGAAGATCTGCATTGTTGAATATAGGTGAAATACTTAGACTATCCAGTAGCTCCACTTCATATGCATTTCCTGAACTAAACTTTCTCAAGATCTTACAAGGTCCAAGCTTCTTCATTTGCAACTTATTATAAGTTCCAACTGGAAATCTCTCTTTTCTCAAATAGATCATCACTTCATTGCCAACCTCAAATTCCTTATGTCTCCTCTTCTCATCTGCCTTCTTCTTATATTTGTTATTCATGTCTTCCAAATGTTGTTTATCCTGAATGGGCAACGTTGCCATGTGATCTGCAAATTCTTCTACTTTTGAACTCTTCCGATCTTCATTGCTAATGTCTCTCAATTCTGCTATTCCTTTAGGATGCACTCCGGTAACAATCTCAAAAGGTGTTTTTCTAGTACTTCTATTCACTGAATTGTTATAGGCAAACTTCACTTGTGCAAGGATCAAATCCCAACTTCTGGTTTTATCTCCTACTAAACATCTCAACAAGTTTCCCAAACTCCGGTTAACTACTTTTGTCTGTCCATTAGTCTATGGGTGAAAAGTAGAACTGAAATTCAAATACATCTTCATTTTCTTCCAAAGCGTTCTCCAAAAATAGCCAACAAACTTAGTGTCTCTGTCTAAAACTATGCTCTTAGGTAATCCATGCAATCTTACCACTTCCTTGAAATATAGGTCTACTATATGCAATGCATCTAATGTCTTCTTACAAGGTATGAAATGAGCCATCTTTGAAAATCTATCCACTACCACAAATATTGAATCTTTCCCCCTCAGTGTCTTAGGTAGGCCAAGTACAAAATCCATACTTATATCCTCCCAAGGTCTTACCGGTATTGTCAAAGCTTTATACAATCTCGCATTCTGACTACTACCTTTTGCAACTTGACAAACTCTATAAATTTGTACATATCTCTTAACATCTTTATGAATTTGGGGCTAAAAGTACTGCTCACTTATCAATGCAACTATTTAATCAAAGCCAAAGTGTCCAACTAAACCTCCACTATGCTTCTCTTTTATCAGGTTCTCTTTGATGGAACTTTTAGGTATGCACAACTAAACTCACTTAAATAGCATTCCATCTTGAATGAAGTCATCCAACCATTTACTCCTATCAACCATAATCAGTTCTCTACAAGCTTTCCAAGGTTCTCCAAAATCTGGGTCTTCATCATACAAGGTCTTCAAATCCTCAAAACCTAATACTGTCACTCTCATCTCTATCAACAAATTCATTCTCCTACTCAATGCATCAGGAACTTTGTTAGATTGCCCACTTCTATGTTTCAACACAAAGGTGTTACTCTGCAAGAACTCTACCCATCTCATGTCTCTGATTCAATTTACTCTGACTGCTCAAATATTGCAAAGCTTGATGATCTGTATACAACACAAACTCCTTAGGCAACAAGTATTGTCTCCATTTCTTTAAGGCTTGAATTGTGGCATAAAATTCCTGATCATATACTGAATTTCTCTTCCAGGCATCATTCAATTTCTCACTAAAATATGCTATTGCTATCCCTTCTTGACTCAAAATTGCTCCTATTGCTCTTCCACTTGCATCACAATCTACTTGAAATACCTTATTGAAATCTAGTAAAGACAACACAGGATACTCAGTCACTTTCTGCTTCAACAACTCAAAACTTTTGTTTGCTTCGGTGGTCCACTTGAATTCCTTCCTATCTCCCCTCATGGTCTCATTCATAGGATTACAAACTAAACTAAATTTTTTTATAAACTTTCGCTAAAAACTAGCCAATCAATGAAAGGATCTTACATCTCTAATTGTTTCTGGTGAAGGCCACTCAAAAATGGCTTTCACTTTCTCTGGGTCCATCTTCAAACCATCCTCAAATATCACAAAGCCCAAATAGACTAATTCATCTTTCATGAAAGTGCACTTCTTGATATTGATTAGTAACTTTTCTTCTCTCAACCTCTGTAAAACTTGTCTTAACTGCCACAAATGTTCCTCTTTTTTTTTACTGAAAATCAGAATGCTATCCAAGTATACAATAACAAACTTACCCAATAATTTCTTCAAAACCTCATTCATCAGCCTCATGAAAGTACTCGGTGCATCAGTCAGTCCAAAAGGCATCACCAACCATTCATATAATCCTTTATTGGTCTTAAATGCAGTCTTCCATTCATCACCTTCTCTGATCCTGATCTGATGATATCCACTCTTCAAATCTATCTTTGTAAAGTACTTTTCTCCACTCAAATAGTCCATTATGTCATCCATCCTAGGCAAGGGAAACCAATATTTCCTCATGATCTTGTTTATTGCTCTGGAATTAGTACACATTCTCCATTCTCAATTCTTCTTAGGTGCTAATACTGTTGGTACTACACAAGGGCTTAGAATTTCCCTGATCAAACCTTTCTTCAAAAGTTCTTGCACTTGTCTATTTAGTTCTTCATTCTCTATCGGTGTTAACCAATGTGTAGCTTTGTTAGGCAAACTATCTCCAAGAACTAAGTCCATGCAATGACTAATACTTCTAACGGGTGGCAATCCATTAGGTACATTATCTAAAATCTAAAATGATGTCCTCATATTCTATCAACAAATCTCTTATCTCTGTCGGGTGTTCTCCTTCCAGTTTTGGTCTTTTCAGTCCTCTTAGGAATTAAGGCAAAACATACATTCTCATGTCTTAGTCCATCTATGAACTTCCTTCCATCTACAAGATAGATTCTAGTATTTGTACACTTCATTCTTCAAAGGTTTCTCCAAAGGCAACAAGGTTTTCTTCATCCCACAATAGTGTATCTATTCTTCCTTCCATCATGTATTGCTTGTCTATCAAACTACCAAGGTCTTCCCAACAAAAGATGACAAATGTCCTTAGGAATAATATCACACATAACTTCATCATGGTAATTCCCAATTTTCAATTTTACTAAGCACTGTTCATTTACTAACAACTTATGTTCATCCTGAATCCATGCTATCTGGTAAGGCTTAGGGTGTTTCAATCTCTCCAATTTCAACTTATTCATCATCTCTTCTGAAACAAGATTATCCGAACTACTACTATCAATAACAAGTTTAAAACACTTACCAGATATCTTACATCTGGTCTTGAACAAGTTCTTCCTCTATAAGGGTTATTTATCTTCTTCGGTATGACACAAAGCTCTCCTCATCATCAATAGTTCTCTACCTTCTAGTTTATTATTCGATCTGGTGGGGTTCTCTTCCACCACTTCCGCTCTTCTGGTAGTCTCTAACTTCTTACATTCAAATGAACAGTGTCCTTCTCAACCACATTTAAAATAGGTTCCTCTGAATGTCCTTTTGTCTTGTCTTCCAAAGTTCTCATTTTGATAACCATTCGGTTCTCTCCTCCGCTAGACCTTCCACCTCTACCTCTCTATTTTTGCTCATGCCTTTTATTCAATTTCTCTTTAGCCTTTATTGTATACTGATAAGCCTCTTCAACACTCTCTAATTTGATCATACTGAGTTCATCTTGTATAGACATACGCAATCCATTCAAATATCTTGTGATTTGTTCAATTTCATTATCAACAAATCCGGATCTGATGTTCAACTTGTAAAATGTTTTAGTGTACTCCTTCACACTAGTTTCCTTCTATCTCAGGTTCTACAACTTCAGAAACAGATCTACTTGATAATTTGTTGGGACAAACTTTGATTTTTACTTAGAAATCATCCTATCCCATGTCTTAATCTTTTCTTTACCTCTTCTTTGCCTAACAATTTGCAAGTGCTCCCACCAAAGAGATGCATGAACCTTCAACCGGGTATAGGCATACTTCACCTTCCTCTCTTTTGCAGTGTTTTCAAAGTCAAAATATTTCTCCATCTTTGAGATCCAATCCAATAATTCATATGAATCTAACTTCCCATCATATTCTGGTGGGGTAAAATGAGGTTTAGTGTTCACCCTTAAAAACCTTTCCTCCTCCAGATCAACTACCGGTAGGTTTACTTGTTCTATCGGGGCTTCTCCTCCTTCATCCTTGCTCACATCCTCAACATGTTGCCCTATTCTCTGAGCTGTCTCCATGGATTCTAACCGGGCTGCTATTCCTTGTAACATCTCCATTACAATAGGGTCTGCATTTCCACACCCTCCACCATTCCTAGTTCCTCTTTGCACCATTGATTCATACTAGTCCTTTGCAATTGCATGTCAGATCCACAATCTGCCACCCTACAATAGAATTCAGGACACACAATCCTCCAGAATGAAACTTCACTTTGATGCCACTTGAAGTAGTCACCAGTGAGGAGGAACCTCAAAGAGATCAGTCCAAACCGGTCAGCAAGAGTTAACACAATGAAAACACACAGATATGATGGAGGAAAATGCAGAACAAATTGTTTTATTGCATGAAATTCAAATATATCCACCTAGCAACAACCAGGTTACAACATACCAACACACAAGCCTAGTAGAATAGGTGTCATAGGGACCTTGAGTCGAAAGATATATCTTCTAAGCAGTATCTATGAGATACTCCTTATCTCCTAATTTATTGACTACATTGCAAAGCATGATTACAAATATATATATCGATCGAAAGGATCAAGTTAGCCCAAAAGGATCAAAACCCTAATGTGCAGAAATGAATGAAGTCAGCCTCCGAAAAATCCTAAAGGATGAAATGTAGAAGGTCGGCCACATGTTAAGAAACATCAAGCTCAACATCCAAGGCTCTGCAAGCATTGAAATGGGTTTCAGTAGATCACCATAATAGGTCTTAGGTAAATGGTAACCATGGAACAATCTGGTAACAAGAAACTGTCAACAAAACCGGTAGCGATATCTTGCCAAAAAGTGATCCAAATGAGATGCGGTTAGAAAGTAAGTAGGGTGATCAAGTATTCAAGAATAATCCAACTCCATAGGAAACTAGTGTGCCAAAACTGGGATGCACAGAAAGGAAAACTGAAACTATGAACAGAAAAGAAATTTTTTTTTGGTTGATGCAAGATTGCTATGAACTGGGGATGCTCCTGCATCAACTTGCTACTAAATTTGAACAACTAGGGTAAAGGACACATTGGTTGGGGGAAGAGATAAGGAGCGCCAATTCAAAATTTAGTATTTCTATTAATAAATGTTTATGGGTCAATATCGTACCATCAAAAGAAAGGGTTTTGATCAAAATTGGATGCATTCATAGATTTGTAACCTTCATCTCATGTAATTATAGGAGAGTATTTTAATGAACTCATAAATAGGAAGGATAAAAAAGGAGGAATTGATAGGCCTGACCATTCAAAAAAAGATTTCAATACCTAGGTATTTAGAAACAATTTAATGGAGATAGAGTTAGGTGACAATGTTTTTACTTGGAACAACGGGCAATTAGGCTTTAGTAGCATTGCATAAAAGTTGGATACAGTCTTCTTCTCAAGAGATTTGTCCACTTTCCCCTTCCCTTTAGATAGAAAAGTGGTCACGTGCTCAAGTTGTGACCATTTTCCAATCTTGCTCACCTTTTTGGGGGATGAAAAGCCATTCAAACCTCCATTCAAATTTTAAAATATGTGGTTCAAGGATAAGTTTTTCTTAAGTTAAATAGAAATTTGGTGGAAGGAAGAACATTTTGAATGTACTAAGATTTGTTTCTTTATATCAAAGTTAAAACATGTAAAGAAAAGATTGATTGAATAGAATAAGACACATTTCAAGAACATCTTTCAGACTAAGGGATGCATTAAAGAGGAGCTGGAATAAAAGAACGAGGAAGTAATCAAGAATGGAATGTCTCTAACTAAGTTTCTCAGAGAAAAATAATTCTTGCCAAAGTATGAAGATGTTTTATAAAAGTAAGAAATATTCTAGAAATAGAAATCAAAGGATTATTGGATAGAGGCTACATATAGGAACACTAAATGTAGACACGTAAAAATATCTCATTGATCACGTACTAATTATTCATCTAATTGATTAAATAATTCTTTAATTATTTAATTAAGATAATTAATCTTATTCTTCAAAATTCATATTTTTCATTATCTTATTAATTATTTATTTCTATTTCTAATCAATTAATCATTTAACTGTTTTCTAATATTAATTAAATATTGTACAACTTGAGTTGGCCTAGTGGTGGAGAACTTGTACTCTTGAAAGAGAGGTCACAAGTTCAAAACCCACAATGGGGTAGGGTATGTACACTTTATCCTTTAATTTAAATAATATTTAGTATTTAATTAAATTCAATTTCTAAATAATTAAATAATTTCTTTAAATTATTTAATTAGCTAATTAATTCTTTTAATTTCCTCTAATTTTATTTAATTTCATATTTCTTCTAATTTCATCTAATTTCATTAATTCTCTAAATTCAAATTCTTCCAATACATGTGCATGATTTCAAAGATCAAATTGGAAATCAAAGTCAAGTTCTAAATATATTCAAATAACAAAATTCAATTTAAAATAAATTCAATATTTGAATTAAATCTCATGCAAAGATTAAATTGAAAATCAAATTCAAAGTGCAAGCACATGCTAAATTAATTAATTAATTAATTCATTTATCTTTTCAATCTCTATTTCTATCTTCCACTTTGATTTTTTCCAAAAAGCTTTCAATCAGTTAACTATTCAATCTATTTTAATTGATCATTTCAATTAATTAATTAATTGCATAATTTCTTTAATTCTCTCCAATCATTCTTTTTCTATCTTCCAGTCAACTTTTTTCTGAATCAGTTAACTTATTTAATCTATTCAATCTATTATGTTCCACCTCCAAATCAGTAGTTCAACTATCAATCAACATTTGAGCTCACCCGAGTTCCACCTCTTGATCCATCTGTTCCACTCCTCAATCAATCCTCTCCAATAATCAATAAATTGAGCATTCAATCTCCATTTTCAACGATCACGAACATCGAATCTTTGTGTCAATTGTAGGTTTCTAGCATAATATCTGAGAGCCATCATACCACAAAGAAGAGAAGAACAATGGAATCCATATGCAGTCATGAGATAGGGAATCTTAATTGATATTTTACATCCTTATTGCTTTGATTGTGTTATTTTATTGATGTTGTTTGAATTCTTTAGCTAGAATAGGGATTTGTGATTTCCTTATTATTTCTAGTTTAGCAATGATGATTTTAAGAATACGACACTAAATACTTTCATAACATTACAAAGAAAAAGAGGGGGTTAAATAGAATATCTATATTGGAGGTGGAAGGAGGATTAATAATTGAGGACCCTAGATAGTTATTCGAAGTCAAATAGTTGATTTCTTTAAAAGTTGCTATCTGATCAAGAAAATTTCTTGCAATTTTTTCCTAAGCTTATATCTAAAGAGAAAAATGGGTTTTTCAATGATAAGATTTTCCTTTCAAAAGTAGAGACCACTTTGAATCAATTACATCTAGATAAGGCTCCTAGACTAGATGGTTTCCTAGTAGGGTTTTCTGAAAGGTGTTGGAACATACTAGGGAGAGATATGAAAAAGGCTCTAGAATCGGTAAGAAATTCAAGCTTCTCAGAGAAGTCAATAATTCCCTTTATAGTCCTCATTCCTAAAAAGGATAAAGCTTCAAAATTTGAGGACTTTAGGCCAATTTCACTTTGTAATACATCATACAAAGTCATGACAAGAATAATGGTGAAAATGATTAAATTTTTCTCCTTGATATCATCTTAGAAGAACTGACAGGTTTTATCCTAGGAAATTCAAACTTAGATGGAGTTATTATAGTCTAAGAGGAAATTCATAAACTTTAGAATAAAAGATAATTAGGGATTTTAGTAAATCTAGATATAAAGAAAGTGTACAACACAAGATACCACTAAGAGGGGGGTGAATCGGTGGTTATCAACAACCTTAAGTCTTTTAAACCTGACTATGTGTACCAGTTAGAGAACTCAATACTAAGGAGGTATACTGGTGAGATAAACGAAATGATCATAAAACAAGCTCACAAAAAGATACATCACACAACACTAGATATATGAGGAAAACCCAAAGTGGGAAAAACATTAGTGAGAAATGTTGCTAGAGTCTAGCCTCCTAATAAAACAACATTATTACAATGTTTAGGGCACCAACCCAAGGAGCACCAACCGATACTAATTTAGGGCACCAACCCAAGGAACACCAGCCCCTGATTTTTTATGGGTACCAACCCAAAGGAGAACCAACCCCTGCACCGAGCACCAACTTAGTGATTTCAATGAGATAAATTTAGGTACAATGAAATCTCCTTGTTACAAATGAAATTTTGTAACTCCTGCAATCAATCTCTTATGTCGGTTTTAACTCTTTTCTCTATCACCCATTCTATTACTACTGGTTGTCTATTCACTCTCTTTGATCCCTTACTGGTCAACCTCTCCCTTTCCTGACTTCCTCTGATCCACACTCTGCACTCACTCACTTTCTCATGCCTTCTTACCAGTTCAACAAATACCAGTTCACTTGACTGTCAACTCTATGACAGTTCACCAGTTACTCTATTCCTTATCAGTTAAACCCCTCTTACTGGTTCTCCTTCCAACACTCAGTCACTATGATCTTCTATAGATTACACTTTGATTGATTCTTCTCCCACCCTCACACTCTATTCTCCTACATCTGACATCATCAACTCATGTTCAATCTACATATTTATAATCAAGCTTTCCTGCCAAAAAGGAAAATCAAGCCTTGCATCCTAGGGTTTTCTTCACTAACCCAATCCGTATCAAATCGGATCGGATCTCATCTCTGAGATTGACAACCTACAATGAAAAAAATAAGCACTACCAAATATTTTCTTCCAATACACATTTACTAAACTTGGCAAACACGGGCTCTACTTCTATAAATCACATTAAATGATCTCATTGTTTCCTATTCCAAATTAGATCTGCAATTGAATGTCCTTGATCGATCATTGCACCAGAAATTTGCACCTTTCAGTCTGCATCAAGCCACAAACCTCTATAATCAACCTATGATTTTTGCAGTCTACAGTAAATACAGACTTAGTTGACAACTACCTCACCGACACACTCTTCATCTACCATTGTATGTATGCCACCTAGAAACCATGTGTCATCTTTTTCGTCATCCACCTCAGTTCACTATGTCAATTCAAGATGAGTCACCAACCAAGTACACTACTAGTATTCATCTTACACTACTGGTTCATCTTACCCTATCGGTTATACCATAATTGGTTAACCTTCAAGCTAGATCTTCTCTATTCTTCATGTTGGAACATATCAACCCATTCACCAAACTTGCCAATCACAACATGTACCAAGAGTGAGTCATCATGCTCATCTCCATATGATAAGAGCCCTTCACTTTGTCTCTTTGTTAGCTTACCAATTGCCTTACCTACTTGCATACTAGATTGGTGTTCATTCTTCTTAACAAAGTTCATATTAGTCAATAATTAGTGTACTCTCTGGTTCACCAAACTTGATGCAGTTTCAATCACAGACACATGCCAATATGGTGAACATATATTTTGAACTGCAATACCTGAATCTTCTCTAATCATCCATACCATTTGTTTGATCACTGCTCTATTCTTGTTTACCGATTGAAAATGCTCCTGCCTACATGCCGGTAATACCCATGAGAACACCATGCCAACAATCTTCAACTATCACCAACTATGGTAACACCAATCTCTATCTACATCCCGGTATAAATCCATGTTGGCAATGCTAAACCTTTCCTTCTTCTTTTACGTTAGCCCAGACATCATCTCAACCAGTTTGCCAAAGAGGCAAACTCGTCACTTTTTATCCTTCCTTTTCTATCCCAGTAGATCATCTTTCCTTCTTTTGTTGATCCAGTGCATATCATTAGTTTCATATACCAGAGGCTACCTCATGTTCCACTTGGGTCATCCAGTATAAGCCTTCAACCACCAGTAGGAGTAGATAGACCATTGCACTCAATCTACCAAACACTCGGTGGGAGTGGATCCTTGTCACTTATTGGCCAATATCTGGTGGGATCTGGTTGTCATTACATTGTACTCTCTACTTCTGGTATTGTACCGATATGACTTCCCTATTTGAGTAGACACAACTTCAACTAGACATATAACCTAATTGAGCATACTCTTGATGATATGATGAATCAATAATGATCCGGTCAACTACTGAGGGGGGGGGGGGTGAATCAGTAGATTGAAAACAAACAAAACATTCACCAAACTTAAACCCAACTCATAAACAAGTTCTAAACTGACCGGTTTACATACTGAACCATAAACTATTACTGCATTGTCAAGTTTATCAGTTGACTAAGATATCAATATAAAATTGTAATAAGATCTATAACATAGATACCTTTTATCCAAAACATCAAAACACTTTACTACCACTAGTAATAGCTCATTCCAGATCACTTTTGGTCATCTAAATATAATAAGCATCTAAAAAACATACACAAAATCATTCACCACTTGACACAATGATTTTTGACGTGGAAACCCAAATGGGAAAAACCATAGTGGGGATGAATACCCACAAGTATTCTGAACTCTTCTGAAGTTCGCCCTGTTAGGAGCCAAGCCTTGTTATAAGCTTTATAAAATATCTTGTTAAGAATAGATCTGGTTAAGGACCACCCAGATAAGGGATGGACTATAATACCCTATTAGGAGTAACCTCAGTAAAGAATTTGAAATCCAATCTAATGGATCACTTGGTTAGAGGATTTAGATAGCACTAAGCCTGTTAAAGCTTACCCGGTTAGGGGATTTAACTATTGCAATGGTTAGAGAACAATAGGGTCTTGCTGATGTAGTAATAGCACTACTCGGCTTGATCAGATCCTTTTAAGCTCCCATCTGCCTTCAAAAATTTTTGTAAATACTCCTTCTAGTTCGAAAACAATAAGACTTACACACAAATCCAAAATTGTGAACACTATTACAAAACAACTCATCGACCTTATAAACAAATATAATAGGTCAGTAACACATCACAAAACCTAAGATCTCATAGAGATTGCAAACATATTGGTTCAAACATGACTATTAGACTACATAGTAATCATCTGCACATTGTTCAAGACAACCTTGACTGCTCATTGATCACCACTCATTGAATCTTGTAACTCATCACATGGTTTCTGCTTCATGCTAAGCACTTTCTCAGTCCCAAGATAAACAGTTATCTTCGCATGCTAAAATCACTTTGAAACTCATCATGTGCAACATGCATATGTGGCATAATCATCTCCGATCACCATTAAATCATAGATCAACCTAACCAATTCTTGAAGATCCATCAGTTAGGATTACCAATTGATTACTTTGCTTAAATTAACAATACTAGTTTCCAACTGCTTCAATACTAGTTGCACTACTACATCACTACCGGTTGCAATATAACTTCATTACCAGTTACTATTGACATCAATGACAAAACTACACTTCATCAATGCAATCTTCATGCAATGCCAACAATCTCCCCCTTTAGCATTGATGGCAATACAAATATCAATACCTCTTGATTGTGATAATTGAGAATAATGCACATACACAGGTATAGGAATCCTGGTTTACATTTTTCCATGTACTCTCCTTCAAATTTATCTCAATGTCTTCAGCTAGTAACTAGCTAACAATTATTCTCCTCTTTCAATCATATAGTTCTTCTCCCCTTTCAATCATACAGTTCTTCTCCCCCTTTGACAACAATGCCAAAGTGAAAGTAAAACATATAGTGTCATACTTCACTATTTTGCAACAAGATGCCCCCCCTCTGGAGTAACTCCACTCAATACCAATCCTGCTGCAAGATCTACAATGAGCTCTAGGATTGATGTCTTCCACATCTACTCAATGAAATTCATGTAGGGGTGCACCCCTTAGCTTACCTCCAAGATACTCAAATGTCGCCTTAGGTAGAGGTTTAGTAAATATATCTACAAGTTGTTGTTTAAAAGAAACATGCTCCAGTGACACATCTTTACTCTACACTTTCTCTCTCAAAAAATGATACTTTAACTCAATATGCTTGGTTCTTGCATGCAACACTGAGTTCTTTGAAATATTTATTGTACTAGTCTTATCACAAAAAATCTTTACTAGTTCTATAATCTTCAACTCAAAACCTTCCATAATGTGTTTCATCCAGATTGCCTGAGTGCAATTCATGTATGTTGCAACATATTTAGCTTTTGTAGTTGATTGTGATATGCAAATCTTCTTCTTGTTTCTCCAAGACATAAGGCTTCCTCTGAGAAACAATGTACCTCCGGTTGTTCTCTTCCTACCATCAACATTTCCTACCCATTCTGCATTTGTATAGACTTTTAAATCAAAGTATCTTGCATATGGATACCATAATACATAATCAATTGTAGCTTTCAAATATCTAAACATTCTTTTAGTTGCTATCAAGCGTGTCTCCTTCGGGCTCTTCTGAAATCTGGCAACTAATCCAACTACATGAGCAATATCTGGTCTATTGTAAAAAACATATTGTAGTTTCCCTATCATAGACCTATACTCCTTTTCATCAACTGATGTTGAATCATCCTCCTTAGATAGTTTACAACCTATAACCATTGGTATCCCAACTGGTTTACAGTCTTCCATTCTAAAAGTCTTCAATAACTCTTTCACATATTTGGACTATGTGATAAAAATACCATTCTTCATCTGTTGAATTTGCAAACATATAAAGAATTTTTATCTCTCCTACCAAAGACATCTCCAATTCACTTTTCATCTCATTAGCAAATTCATCACACATGTCATCATTGCCTCCAAAAATAATATCATCGACAAATACCTTACTAACCAGTATCTTATTTCCTTCAGTCTTGAGATATATATTGTTGTCTTCATTGGTTCTCTAAAAACCTATCTTCACCAAGTGTGAATGTAGTCTTTCATATCACACTCTTGGTGCTTTCTTTAGTCCATATAGTGCCTTGTGTGGTTTACACACCATATCCTTTGCTTCAGTTTAATGTAAACTTCCTCTTCCAATATTCCATTTAGAAATGCTGACTTCACATCCATTTGATATACTTTGAATCCTCTATAAGAAGAAAATGCAAGTAGAGTCCTAACACCTTCCAATCTTGCAACTGGTGCAAATGTCTTGTCATGGTCTTCACCTTCTTCTTGTGCATAACCTTTGCATACCAGTCTGGCTTTATTTCCAACTACCACTCCATCTTCATTTAGTTTATTCATGAATACCCATTTAGTACCAATTACATTTTTGTTTACCATTCTTGTTACTAGGGTCTAAGTATTTTTCTTCTCAATCTGGTCAAGTTCTTCTTGCATCATCTTGATCTAGTGATTATCTCCAAAAGCTTCCTTTGTTGTTCTAGGATCAATAGTGGAGTTCATACAAGAATTCTCTCTTATTCTTCTTCTGGTTAATTAACCAGCATCTTTATCTCCAATAATCTAATCAGGATTATGATTGAGTCTAACATACCTTGGAATAGCATGATCATGGTCTTCAGGTTCTTCTTCTTTTTCGGTTTCCTCATCCTCTACAGAATCTACCTATTCTGGTTGAACTAGTGCTGCAGTATTCATTTCACCAACTTCTTGCTTCACCGATTGCGGTTCCAAAATCAGAATGTAAGGTTCATCTTCCTCCTTCTCCTTACTGATTTCTCCTAAATCTTCATGAAACTCATCCACTCAGACATTAGTACTTCAAATAATCTTATTTGTTTGGCTATTGTAACATTTGTAGGCTTTTCTCTTGGTGGAGTAACCAAGAAATATGCCTTCATCACTCTTAGCATCAAACTTACCAACATAATCACCTCTCTTGATAAAACATTTACTGCCAAAATTTTTAAAGTAACTGACATTAGGAATTATACCATACCAGTATTCATAAGGACTTTTATCCTTACCTCTTTCAACCAGTATCTGGTTCATTGTGTAGGCAGTTGTGCTAGCAACTTCTCTCCAGAAAGTCTTAGCTACACCTCCTTATATTAGCATAGTCCTAGTAGCTTCAAAAACTAACCAGTTGTTCCTCTTTGCAATACCATTCTACTGTGGTTTCCTTGGTGTAGAAATTTGCCTCTTAATTCCATTGTCTTCACAATATTTAGTGAATTACTCTGAAGTAAACACACCACCTTGATCAATTTTTAAGCACTTTATCTTCTTACTAGTTTCTTTTTCAACTAAGGCTTTGAATGCCTTAAACTTGCTAAAGGATTCTATTTTGTCCTTCAAGAATGTGACCCACATCATTATTGAGTAATCATCAGTGAATATCATAAAATATCTATCGCCTTGAATACTCCTAGACCTTATTGGTCCATAGAGGTCTGTATGAGCCAAATTTAGCAAACATTCTGTTGAGAAAGATTTTCTATTAAAGGTTGAGGATGTCATCTTTCCTAACTGACATTCCTTACATAGAGCATTCACTAGTTTTTCCAACTGTGGAAAACCTCTTACCGATTTGGACTTAGTGACTTTTACAATGTTATCAAAAATTACATGAGAAAATCTCTCATGCCAAAGCCAACTATCATCTACTTTTGCAATTAAGTAGCTATTGACTTTAGAATTTAGGTGAAATAAGTTACCTTTTGTCTTCTTGTCAGTTGCAATTAGTTCACCTTTGCTTCCATAGATTTTGCACATACCATTCTTGAATTCCAATGGATAACCTTTGTCATTGAGTTGGGCAACACTCAAAAGATTGTGTTTCAATCCTTCAACCCAGTAGACATCATTTTCACTACTCTTTCCATTTAAAGAGATGGTTCCCTTTCCTTTTACCATACATGGTCAATCATTTCCAAATCTAACAATACCTCCATCAAATTCCTTCAAAGTAAGAAACTTACTTTAGTCACCAGTCACATAGTGTCAACAACCACTATCTATAATCCAATCATTAGAACTATCCATGCAAGAGACTAATGCCTTCTGATATGATGTCTCTTCTTTAATAGCAACAAAGACAATTTCCTTATTTGCATCTTCTTCAGAATCCTCATCTATGATTCCTCCATCAACTGTAGTGAGACAATCTCTTTTACCTTTTCCCTTGTAATTCTTATACTTCTCACATTTTTGCTCGTTGTCTCCATTAGGATAGTTAGTTTTAATATGTCCAATCTGGTTACATGCAAAACACTTCAACAGTAATTTACCTCTATACTTATCGGTACCTCTGGGTAACCGCTTGGCCAAAATGATTCAAGCTCAATCAAACTGTCTTCATCATCAAATTCTTTGTTGGATCTGGATTCATGACTGCAACTTGCTTCTCTACTTTTCCTTACCGGTGGATTAGAAACTGAAACTCCAAATGCAGATTTAGATTTATGAATACTTCCATCATAACCATTCAATTCAAATGTAGCTAATTTACCAATGATGGAGTCAAGAATTACCTTTGATTTATCAATAGACTTGACTTCCTGAATGGATGCAACTCAAATAGAATAGACTAGTAGAAGGGTTCTCAACACATTGCTAACCACTGTGGTATCCTCCATTGTACCACCAACACTTTTGATCTCACTGACTATCTCCTTGATCCTCTGACCATACTATTGAATGTTCTCACCTTCAGCCTTCCACATGTCATCAAATTTACCTCTCAGGCTCTCCTCTTTGGCAATCTTCACATGCTCATCAATGATATAGATATCCTCAAGTGTCTTCCACACTTAAAAAGAAGTCTCCAATCCATGAACATCAATATACTCTGAATTGAACAAGGAACTGATAATGGCCTCCAATGCCTGATTATTGTCCTATTTCTCCTTCTTTTGATCATCTGACAAAATCCCACTAGGCAAGTTATATTTAGTAACAACATGCTTGCAATATTGACTTCCTAATCTCTTGATATAGATATTCATCCTATCACTCTAGATTCTGTAGTTTTCCATATTGAATTTTGAACCTTCTTTCTTCATCATGTTCTCATAGATATTTACCGCAAAATATTAGGCTTAAACACAAGAGGACCTAAAAATATTTGATACTAATTGATGATATGATGAACCAATAATGATTCATTTAACTACTAAGAGGGGGGGCTGAATCAATAGATATAAAACAAACAAAAATTTCACCAAACTTAAACCCAACTCATAAACAACTTCTGAACTAACCAATACTGAACCATAAACTGTTACTACACTGTCAAGTTTACTGGTTGAGTAAGATATCAATATAATAGTGTAATCAGATCTGTAACTTAGATACCTTTTATCCAAAATATCAAAACACTTTACTACCATTAGTAATAGCTCATTTTAGATCACTTACGGTCATTGAAACATGTCTTAGTGGTTTTACCAGTTAAACATATTAACCAAATTAAAAACATACACAAAATCATTCACCACTTGACACAATGATTTTTGACGTGGAAACCCAAATGAGAAAAACCACGGTGGGGATGAATACCCACAAGTATTCTAAACTCTTATGAAGTTCGCCCTATTAGGAGACAAGCCTTGTTAGAAGCTTTGCAAAAATGTCATGTTAAGAATAGATCTGGTTAAGGACCACCCGGTTAAGGGATTTACTATAATACCCTATTAGGAGTAACCTCAATAGAGATTTGAAATCCAAGATAATGGATCACTTGGTTAGAGGATTTAGATAGCACTAATCTCGTTAAAGCTTACTCGGTTAGGGGATTTGACTGTTGTAATTGTTAGAGAACAACAAGGTCTTGCCAATCTAGTAATAGCACTACTCTACTTGATCAGATCCTTTTAAGCTCCCATCTACCTTCAAAACATTATGTAGATACTCCTTCTGGTTCAGCAACAATCAGACTTACACACAACCAAAATTGCGAACACTATTACAAAACAACTCATCAAC
The DNA here is from genome assembly GCF_030272615.1 of Cryptomeria japonica. Taxonomy (NCBI): domain Eukaryota; kingdom Viridiplantae; phylum Streptophyta; class Pinopsida; order Cupressales; family Cupressaceae; genus Cryptomeria; species Cryptomeria japonica. Next base: position 689,520,675 of record NC_081413.1, read on the forward strand.
CTTACAAGCAAATACAATAGGTTGGTATCAAATCACAAATTCTAAGATCTCATGGAGATTGCAAAAATATCAGTTCAAACATGACGGTGAGATTACATAGTAATCATCTACACATTATTCAAGACAACCTTGACCACTCCTTGATCACCGCTCATCGAATTTTGTAACTCATGTGCGGTTTCCACTTCATGCTAAGCACTTTCTCATTACTGAGATAAACATATATCTTCACATGCTAAAATCACTTTTAAACTCATCATGTGCAAAATGCATACATGGTATAATCATCTTCGATCACCATTCAATCATAGATCAACATAACCAATTCTCCAAGCTCCATCGATTAGGGTTACTAGTTGATCACTTTGCTTGAAATAATAATACCAGTTTCCAATTCCTTCACTACTGGTTGCATTGCTGCATCACTATTGGTTGCAATATAACTCTATTACTAGTTACTATTGACATCAATGCCAAAATAACACTTCATTAATGTAATCTTCATGCAATGCCAACAACTCTCTATCAATCTTCTCTTCATATAGTACATTGCCAACACATCGCTCACCGGTTGACATTGCCATAGTGCCAACTATCTCCAAAGCCAACTCACTGGTTAACACCTACTTATATACCAGGTACTGGATTATTTTCCCCAATACTAACATGTATACAGGTGACTATAACTTCCATACTAGTTGAATCCAATGACCGCAAAGCTAGTTGACATCAATGAGAACAATACCGATTGACATCAATGACAACACAATTCCAACAATCTCCCCCTTTTACATTGATATCAACACATGTAGTATCTGGTATACTACTAGTTTCCTCTGCCCCTTTGACAACAATGATAAAGGGTACAACAAAAATACTCTTCTCTTTCCGATAGAGAAGACCACAAGATTCTACATTCCCTCAACCAACAACACTTGGGATAGAGGGCTCAGACACCAACCTGATACCAATTGTATATACAAATCTTATACCGATCTGATACCTATTGTATATTCTCCCCCTATGCAGGTAATTCTCCCTCTTTGTAAACTCTCCCCTTTTGACATACAAGTTGAGAATTTCTTTCCCTTTCTATTCACAACTGGTTGAGTACTTTTTCTCTCTTGTTGCAGACAACACTCTCGATACACCTGACTAGTGTTCCTTTCACCTGGTGGTCCAATTGTGACTTCTATTAGTACAAGTTGAACTGACCCCACTAGAAGCCACTGGAAATGCCTAATGAGCACATTCTAGTCCTGCTCCACTATTCTCCTAGGCAAACATATTGTGAGTTTGATAGATAGACAAGTTGAATGGGCACCTTCCAAAAGTCACTAGAAAACTGGTACTGTTATGTAAATACTAGACCTACCCCTATGTCAAGCTTATATTTCAAGAGCCAGAAGATATGGCTGTGAACTCCCACTAAACCAATAGATATCAGATCTTCATTTCCTATCTGATGTTAAATCGGAGCTCCAATTTGCACCTTGTACTAGTAGATCTGAGCATATGTGATTTACTGATGGTCTTCCACTTCCATGATATCCATCACAACTTGTGACATGATCTTACATGGACACAATGCCACATCACACCACCATCATGTCAACTATCAAACTAGTTAAATCAGGATTATGCATGCATATAATGTCAGCTACCAAACCAACACATTGTCATTCAGGACTTCTCCAATATCACTTGAGACATAATTTTATCAATCCAAGCCACAAGATTCACTATGATGATCCAAGAATTCATTGATTTACATAATCTATAATTCTAGTCAATATCCATACTGGTAACATACTATACATATCGATTTACTATATCAAACTAATATCTATACCAGAACACCTTCCTCTAACCTTTGTCTTCTTGAGTCAAATGCTACTACTACCATTTTGTAGTTTAAGCCATTCATTGACACTTTCAATAGTGATCCATCTTACATGTGTAAATGTGTAGCTAAGGTAGTAATTACACACACTGTCATCTCATCTTCTTCCTTGTGTCAGTAACAAATAGTTCTTTCATTTGTGATGCAGAGGCCTTCTTACACCTAAGGATAGGTCCAAAAGGTTCAATTTGATTCCTTCCAAATGGTAAAAAGGATCCCACAAGAAGGAGAACACACCTTAAGGAATTGAACTACTCTCCACTACTCAAGCCTAGCACCTACTTAAGATGAGTAAATGGCTTCAACTTCTCCAACATGCCTCACCATGACTCTTGCTCTTGGAGGCATTGGATTTGGTCACTTCTTGACGTCTAGGATTTGGTCATTAATTTTCCTTTAACTCCAAAATACTGAACACAACCTAGAAAATGATTTACCATTCCAGATACCCTTTGTGGATTTACACTCATCCCCAAAATGGATTGGCAAGATCTGCAACCCAAAGGTCTGAGTCCCTTAGAAGCCTAGACACCTAATTAGGGAGATTAGGCCTAATTTACAAAGCAACACCCCTTTCTAGATTTGAAACAACAAAAAAAACTTCATGAGCATGTGGGGGATGGTAAATAACCTCTAATTCTAGGGTTACACACTTGGAATCCACCGCTATAAGATTTTAGGGTGACTGTCCTAATTTTGTCTAAGGTAGTCACATAGAGATGCCTACCTAGTTTTGCATTGTACAACCCACAACCAAGCCTTCCCAGCAAAAAAACATGGAAACCTTAATTTACACTGGCCAATGTTGAATTCCACCAAAGGAAAGAACTTCTAGAGTAAGGAGATGCAAGATATGGCCATCTTTAGGTAAAACCCTAGCCAAATCCTTAGTTTACGGGTTGCAGTAAGCAAATTGAAGGGTTCTAACTAATCACAATAGATCAAATCCTTAGACCACCACCAAAACAAAGGTGATTCAACCCTCCACCTTTTCCATGAACTATTTTGTCAAATTCAATCCGTATAAGGATGTACAACCTTTACAAACTGACAATTTATGGGAAAAAATTAGTTTTTAGTATTTTATTGCATTCAACTTTCAATCCATAGTAACTCTAACCTTGGGAATCATGTCCACAAGGCTTATACCCTTCCCCAATAGTTACCAAATGAATTTTGAGGAGGTTGGAGCCATTTAGAGGCTTACAACAACCAAAAGTGGAAACGTTGCATTTTCAAAAGTTGCACTTTTTGACAAAGTTGTCAATTCACACCAATTTGGGATCCACACAACTTGGATCAACCAAAAATCACCTACACACCCTAAAATCCTATCAAACATCAAAATAAACATCAATCTACCCCTTATACACCAAATTTTCCAAATTCGCTTATCAAGTTGCCTAATTTGTGACAATAGTTTACATGGTGGGGTCTTTATTGAATACATGAAAAGTTAACAAACAAAAGAAATTCACAATGAATCAAGGATCCTAATATTCATCATGAGATCCATGATTGTCTTGTTGAAGAGGTTCTCCTACACCATACTTCTTGGGAGAAGAGATTGCAAGCCCACTTGAGATCAAATTTTGAAGGTCTACACCATGGTTAGAAATTTGTTTGTCCATCATCGAAACTGCTTCAGAGTCTAGTTTTCCCTACCAAGCCACCAAATACTCCATGTAATCCCTCTTCCTTGTCCTCTTTATGACTCTAGTGTCTAGAACCTTGCTAAACTTTGGTGGATCATGCTTTGGAATATCATCATCTGCTGCAACCTGCATTGGTTCTTCTTCTTCATTTCAATTTCCTTTGTAAGGTGTAAGATCACACACATTGAAAATGGGTGACAATCCAAGATGAGGAGGAAGTTGGATTTCATAAGCTTTCTGCCCACATTTCTTCAAAATCTAACATGGTCCAATCTTCCTCTACCTGAGCTTGGTGTATTTTCCTTTTGGGAGTCTCGCCTTCTTCAAATGTACCCATACTAAATTCCCAACACTAAACTACACATCCATCTTTTTCTTGTTAGCATGAGCCTTGTACTTCTTGATAGATTGTTGGAGATGAGACTTTACTTGATCATGTACCTCCTTGATGGCTAATGTAAAAGCCTCACCATCTGCACTAATGGATTCTTCTTTCGGTAACTCTGTTAGGACCCGAAGGCAACTAAGAGGGGGGGGGATGAATGAGTTGTCTATTAATTTCAACCCAGATATAACTTAACCAAACTTAGTGCATAATATCGGTAAACCAAAATTAATGTCGGTAGACAGTTTAACAATTAATACTAGTATAAGTAAAGTTTAATGCATGAAACAAAAAGACAAATAACATCCACAACACATAACACAAATATTTGTACATGGAAACCATTTATGGGGAAAAACCACAATGGGAAAAGTTACCCACAATTAGATGATACTACTATAGATAGTATGTGTGTACAATATGGGGTCTGCACATGTAGAAAGGCCAACTGCCTAGAGCTCACCGCTCAAACACAAAATGAGAGTCACACTGACTACAATTGGATGGTTAAATCCAATGATAATGTACTACTCAAAATAGCATCTTCATATGCTGGATTCAATAATAGTTAAGCTCTGATTTCCTTCTCCAAAACCTTCCTTGAATCTTCTAATGATGTCTGCATGTATAGCTTTGCTTATATTCGCATATACCTTATTACAATCCTCTATCTCACCTTCTTCATAATCTCACAAATGAGATGTTACATATATACCAAAACCTAAGACCAAATGTGCAAGTCAGCTCACTAAAAATATTACAATTAAATCAATTACAAATGAATCAATATGCAATACATGATGTCGACTCAATGTATTTACAATAATAACCAATCAATAAAACATCTCCATAATGTGGCATGTTGACCTAGAATAGATAACGCTTGTCGGTCCATAACCTAGACTTATTTTCCAGTAAAAGAAAATATGCAAACTTGATTAGATCAATAACCAAATCACCAAAACCAAGTGTCCAAACAATTTCTTCGACATAACCAAGTAATCTCCAGATGATAACAGATCATCCTTAGTGTCTGTGAACAATATAACCTTTTGGTGAACCAAATATCGGTGACTGTGCATAAGTCACTGAACATGTCGGTGAACATAACCAAAGATCTCCAAGTGTTGATAGGTGTTGACAAGTCTTGACATCAATGAAAAAACCAATGCAACATATCCATAATACCAACAAACTCCCTCAACTCTAAGACACCTCTTGGGTGGATGCCATACACAATTTAGAAAGGAGACTTCCCAGTGCTTCTATTTATGGTGTCATTGTATGAGAACTCTGCTTGTAATAGTATGTTGTCCCATTTCTCTCTATGTTGTCTTGTCAAACATCTTAATAGGTTCCCCAAGGACCTATTGACAACTTCAGTTTGTCCATCTGTTTGGGGATGGTTGGCGGATGAGAAAGCTAAGTTGGTTCCCAAATTCTTCCATAGGGTCCTCCAAAAGTTTCCTATGAACTTCACATCCCTATCTGAAACTATGTTTAGAGGTTACCCATGTATCATGACTATCTCTTTGAAAAACAAGTCTGCAACATATGAGGCATCACAAGAGGTTTTGCATGACAAGAAGTGAACCATTTTGCTAAATCTATCCACCACTACAAAAACACTATCAAATCCCCTCCTTGTGCTAGGCAGACGAAAACACAAAATCCATGCTTATGCTTTCCCATGGCCTAGAAGGAATGGATAAGGGTTGGTACAAGCCTACATTGGTGGATTTCCCTTTGGCTTTTTGATAGATCACACATGTCTCTACAAACCTCCTTACATCTACCTACAACTTAGGCCAGTAGTAATGTCTTTTTACAAGGTCAAGGGTCTTGTCAGGACCAAAATGACCTGCCATTGCTCCACAATGCTTCTCCCTAATAATATTCAGTCTCATTGAACAGTTAGGAATGCATAATTGTCCACCCTTGAATAGAAATCCCTCTTGGATCAAAAACTCCAAAAATTCAACATGATACCTCTCACCAAAAGACTCACATACCTTGTAGATCTCTCGAAGGTCTTCATCAGCATCATACATGTTCTTCAAGGAGTCAATACCAACACTTTCCATATTGATTTGGTTGACAGTTAAGACCCTCCTACTCAAGGAATCTGCAACTTTGTTCTTGAACCCCTTTTTGTGCTTTAGGTTGAAGGTGAAGGCTTGTAGGGTCTCTACCCACTTCATGTGCCTATGGTTTAACTTCTCTTGTTGATTGTTTATGAAACAGAGTGCCTAATTATCAATAAAAACTATAAAATCTTTAGGCAATAAATAGTGCCTCCACTTCTTCAATGACTGGACTAAAGCATACATCTCCAAATCATAGGATGAGTATCTCCTCTTGGCAGCATTTAGTTTTTCACTAAAAAAGGCAATTGGCCTTCCTTCCTAACTCATTACTACCCCAATAGCCATGTGGCTTGCATCATATTCTACCTAAAATATCTTGTTCAAGTCTGGTAGGGCAAGGACTGGTTGTTCTACAACTTTCTTCTTCAAAGTTTCAAATGAGTCATCTACCTCCTTGGTCCAACTGAACCTGCACTTTTGTCCTCCCTTTATGGTGTCAAGCATTGGTGCACAAACATGACTAAATCCCTTTATAAACTTCTTATAAAAATTTTCTAAGCCATGGAAACTCCAGACATCACTCATAGTTTTAGGTGTTGGCCAAGATAGTATAGCACTTACCTTCTCCTGGTCCATTTTCAACTCACCTTGTGAGATTACAAATCCCAAGTAGATGATCTCCTCCTGCATGAACAAACACTTATCCAAATTTATCATTAGCTGCTCTTCATGTAGCCTTTTCAGGACCATATCTACATGTTTGAGGTTCTCTTCCCTTGAGTGACTAAAGATCAAGATATCATCTAGGTATACTATTACAAACTTGGCTATGAACTCCACCAACACCTCATTCATCAATCTCATAAAGGTATTGGGGGCGTTGGACAATCCAAATGGCATGAATTTCCACTCATATAACCCCTCATTAGTTTTAAAAGTTGTTTCCATTCATCCCCTTGCCTTATTCTAATCTGATGGTATCCACTCTTTAGATCCATTTTGGTGAAATATTTTGCACTCCCTAAGAAATCAAGTAAATCCTCTATCCTAAGGATTGGGAACCTATACCTTATAGTTATCTTGTTAATGGCCCTTGAGTCTATGCATATCCTCCAAGTGCCTTCTTTCTTGGGTGCAAGGACAATAGGTACTGCACATGGGCTTAGAATTTTGCCAATTATCCCTAATTCTAGCAACTCCTCAATTTGTCTTGCTATCTCTGCATTCTAATTTGGGGTAAGCTTGTATGCTACTTTATTTGGTAGGGTAGATCCAGGGATCAGATCTATGCAATAAATTATGTCTCTCACCGGTGGTAGTGATCTTTGGAATCCATCAGAGATGATGCCTTTGAACTTGTCAAGTAACTATCTGATTGCAGGGTCTATGTGCCTCTGTCCTTCTTTGTCACCTTGGACTTGGGAATGAGGGCACAGAAAACTGCATCCTTCTTGGTAATCTCCTTCATGAACTACTTTCCTTCTACCAATAACACTTTATCATCTTTCCCCTTTGGTTCCATCTCATTCTCCATCGGGGGTAAAATTTATATCACCTTACCATCCTTGGTGATTGAATAGGTGTTTCTAACCCCATCATGATAAACCTTCAAATCAAACTATTAGGGTCTCCCAAATAAGAGATGACATGAATCCATCTTGGTTATATAAAATAGTAGTCTATCCTTCTATGATCCAATCTGAAACTCTACCCAAGCCTTCTCTTATACCATTGCTTGCTGACCTTGGATGAGCCATGAGACCTTGTAGGGGTAAGGATGTGGTAACCTTCTCAAATTGAGCTTCTCTATCATTTCAAGTGACACAAAATTTTTAGTAGACCTAGAGTCTATGAAGACCTTGCATACTTTTCCTCCTACCTTGTACATAATTTTAAAACTTGACTTTCTTTGTGGGGGCTCCTTGTCAGGTGCCTTCAAGGTGGTTACTACTCTCCTCATCATCAGAGCCTCACCTCTTTCAGGGTGGCCATAGCTATGAGGAGCATTAACACTTTAATAGGCATTCGCACTTGCCACACTTTGGCAATCAGATTCTTGCACCAAGTTGCTCCTCCTTTCTTCCATGGAGCTTGTAGCCTTCTCCAGACACCTATTGGCCATGTGCCCCTCTTGGTTGCAGTTATTGTTGGTATTTTGGTATGGTTTTGTCATTGATGTCAACACCTACTAAAACACTAGCACTTTAGAGATCCAGCAACATTCACTGACAAGTAAGTAACTATTGCATAGTTACTAGTATATGGCACACCGACAAGATATAATGATCACCGACACTTGGAATGGCATGGAAGACACATGGTTATGTTGAAGACAATGTTTGGACATCTTGTCCTGGAGTTTTGTTCATTGGTATATTCACAGTTGCATATTTGTTGTTACTAGCAAATAGGCCTAGGGTTACACCGGCAGGTTTATCTTTTCCAAATCAGCATGACATGCTATGGACATGATTAATTATTGTTGTAAATGCATTTAGCCGAAGTGTTCAATCAGTTATTGCATTGGATATTATATTATTTGTAAATTGTTTTTATTGTAATATCTTGTAGAGTCGACCTACTAAAATTGGTTTTAGGTTATGGTATAAATGTAAGATCTTATTTCTAAGATCAAGAGTGGAATGCGAAAAAGGATTGTGTGAAGGTATATGCGAGATTAAGAAGAGCTATACATGAAGACATCATTTAAAGGTGAAGCTAGGTTTTTGTGGAAGCATATCAGCATTACACTGGTACTGAATCCAGCATATGAAGATGCTATTTTTTGCAGTACATTCTCATTGGATTTAACCATCCAACTGTAGTTAGTGTGACTCCCATTTTGTGATTGAGCAGTGAGCTCTAGGCTGTTGGCCTTTCTGCATGTGCAGACCCCATTTATGTAAACTTACTATCTGCAGTAGTATCATCTGATTGTGGGTAAGGTTTCCCACCATGGTTTTTCCCCTTATAGGGTTTCCACGTACAAATATTGGTGTTATGTGTTGTGGATGACTTTGTTTTTATGTTTCATGCACTAATCCTTACCGGTATAGCAATTAATTGTTATAACTGTCTATCGACATACTTAACAGGTTTACCAGTATTAAGCATTAAGTTGGTTAAATTGTTTTTGGTTTTAATTTATTTGACAACTAATTTAGCGCCCCCTCTTAGTTGTCTCTGGGACCTAACAATTGGTATCAAAGCTTACTCCTCTTTTTGCAGAAGTTTAACAGCTTGAGGAGATCCAATGTCTACTAATTATTTCAGGAAGGACAGTCCTAAACTTGATGGAACCAACTATGGCATATGGAAGATCAGAAAGGAGACACATCTAAATTGCATTAGAAAAGACATCTGGGAAGTTACAAAGAATGGTTATACTGCTGCTATACCAGGTCAGCCCAGTCTAGCTAACTTGACAAAAGATGAGGAAAATGATTGCAAAGCAAGAGAAGCACTTTTTAGTGCATTATCAGATCAACAAATCATGGGACTATCAGATAGGTCTACTGCTAAAGCTATTTGGGATCATTTGGAAACACTGAATGAAGGAGATTCCATAGTCAAAACTGCAAAACTTGAAAGCTTCTAAGTCAGGTATGAACATCTAAAAATGGAAGAAGATGAAAGGATTTCTGCCTTTATGGAAAGAGTAAATGAAATTGTTTTGGGTATTAAATGTTGTGGAGGAACCTTAAGTGAGGATGAAATTGTTTCAAAAGTGTTAAGAGGATTGCCATCGGCATACAAAATAACGGTTACGACTATAAATGAGTTAAGAACAATGCCTAATACATTAGTTACTAGGGATACATTGATTGGGAAACTTTTAACTTTTGAAATTGAAAAATTTGGTCATGTTGCTACTATAAAGATAGATTTGGCCTTTAAAGCATCAACATCATCTTCTCCATCATTTGACAAATTTGATTAGAAAGCCTTTTATGCAAGAGAACTTGAAGAAAGTAGGAAAAAAAATGAAGAACTAGAAGAACTTGAAGCACTATTTGCAAGGAAAATGCCTAAAAGTCTAGTTGGAAGTAAGTATGAAGGTAAAGCACCCTTTAAATGTTTTAACTGCAATAAGATTGGTCATATGGCTTCAAGATGCCCTGATAGACATGCTAGACTAAGAGAAGAAACTAGAAGAACATACAAGCCTAACCCTAAATATTAGAGATACAGATTTAAGAAGAATAAAGACAAATCTTGTTACATTGCTGATGAAGGTGTGACAGATGATTCTAATGAGGATCCAACAAACAATGGATGGGTTTTTGTTTCTATAATAGAATATCAACTGGCACCTACTACTCAACTGGTAGTATAGGTCTTGGTAGCTAAAGTTCAAGTAAAGGATGAATGGATCATTGATTCAGGATGCTCACATCATATGACAAGAGACAAAGGTAAATTCTTGAACTTTCAAGAATACAATGGAGGCTTAGTGAGATTTGGAGATGACAAAGCTTGTTCAATCAAAGGTAAGGGTACAATATCTCTTTATGGTAAGCATAACACTGACAATGTCTACTATGTTGAAGGATTAAAGCATAATCTTTTGAGTGTTGGTCAATTAGTTGAGAAAGGATTTCAATTACAATTTAAGAATGAAAAATGCAAAATCATGAACAAAACTGGTTTGGAAATTGCAACTGGTAATCAGACTAGAGGTAATATCTTTCATTTGAATAACAATGAAAAGACATGCTTAATTTCACATATAGATGAAAGTTGGTTATGGCATAAGAGACTCTGTCATGTAAACTTTGATTGCATGGTAAAGATCAGTACTACTAAGGCAGTTAGAGATTTACCTAAAATTATCAAACATCTGAATACAATATGTAAGGAATGTCAATTTGGAAACCAAGTTAGATCTTGTTTCAATAGTATTCCAGAAAAATCAAATAATGCTCTTGATTTGATTCACATTGATTTATGTTTTCTAGCTAGAACAAAAAGCTTACAAGGTGATAGATATTTCATGCTAATCATTGATGACTATTCTAGAATGTGTTGGGTTACTTTTCTAAGAGAAAAATCAGAAGCACTTGGAAAGTTCAAACTATTCAAAGCAATGGTTGAAATGAAACCGATAAGAAAATCAAATGTTTAAGATCATATCAAGGAGATGAATTTACATCTAGGGACTTTAATACATTCTGTGAAGTGAATGGAATCAAAAGACAGCTATCAGCACCTCGAACACCACAACAGAATGGAGTTGTTGAAAAGAAAAATAGAACTATCTTGGATGCAGCAAGAAGTATGTTATCAGAAGCAAACCTACCACATGTTTATTGGAGAGAAGGAGTCAGCATGATGGTCTATACATTTAACAAATTTCACATCAAAGGTGAAACCGGTAAGACCCCTCATGAACTATGTTTTGGTAATACTCCTACTCTTAAGTATTTTAGAATTTTTGGAAGTAAATGTTATATCAGAAGAGATGAGTATATTGGCAAATTTGATCCTAGAAGTGATGAAGGAATATTTCTTGGTTATTCATCTAAGAGCAAAGATATAGATGTTTTAACAAAAGATTGTAGAAAATTGTTGAGAGTAAAAATGTAAAAATTAATGAACAATTCAGAGGAACTTCAAGGTATATAGACTCTGAACCAGAAACAAAATTTTTGAAAAATGAACCTACTCTAAATCCACCAGTATAAAATGAAGATCCAGTTGCCCCGGTACCATTTGAGGGTTCCACAGTAATTGAGGAACAACAACAAACTAAGACACCTTGGTATGTAAGACTGAATCATTCTGAAGATCGGATAATTGGAAACAAGTTTAAAGGAGTTATGACAAGAGGAAGATTGGCAAATGAAGAGGTATGTCTTATTTCTCAAATTGAACCATCATCTGTTAATGAGGCATGTGAAGATAAATTTTGGATTAAAGCTATGGAAGAAGAATTAGAACAAATTGAGAAAAACAACACTTGGACATTAGTTCCCCATCCTAAAGATAAAAATGTAATTGGAATCAAATGGGTATTTAGAAACAAACTTAATGAAGATGGTAAGGTTGTCAGAAATAAAGAAAGAATAGTGTGTAAGAGATATTCTTAGAAAGAAGGAGTTGATTACAATGAAACCTTTGCACCGGTAGCTAGAATTGAGGTAGTCGGATTATTTTTGGCTTTTGTAGCACACAAGAAATACAAAGTTTATCAAATGGATATTAAATGTGCATTTTTTAATGTAGATCTTGAAGAGGAAGTATACATTGAATAACCTGATGGATTTTCTTTGACAGATGACAATGATATGGTATGCAGGTTAAGGAAAGCTCTATATGGACTAAAACAAGCTCCAAGAGCTTGGTATTCAAGTTTGGATAAGTTTCTTTTAAAGATTGGTTTTACTAAACGAAATGCAGACAACAATCTATATTATAAAGTAACTAATGATGAAATCTTGATTATAGAAGTATTTGTCGATGATATAATCTTTAGAGGAGAAGATGGATTATGTAAGGAATTTTCTATTAAAATACAGATGGAATTTGAAATGTCTATGATTGGAGAAATAAAATTCTTTTTAGGATTGCAGATTTCACAGACTAATAAAGGTATATTCTTGAGTCAATCCAAATACTTACAAGAGTTACTAAAGAAATTTGGGATGGAGAACTCTAAACCGGTAAGCACACCTATGACAACAAATGACAAATTATCACAAATAGATGAATCTACACCTATTAATCTAACTAGATACAAATCTATGATAGGAGTTTTACTGTATTTGACACAAACAAGACCTGATATTATGAATGCAGTATGTATTGTTTCAAGATTTCAAAGTAATCCTAGAGAAAATCATGAATCAGTAGTAAAAAGGATTTTCCGGTACTTATAAGGCACTATAAATCTTGGATTATGGTATCATAGAGATGAAAACTTTGAATTATGTGCATACACAGATGCAAATTGGGCAGGAGATGTGGATGATAGAAAAAGAACCACCGACGGAGCATTCTTTCTTGGAAACAGACTAGTTTCTTGGTTGAGTAAGAAACAAAGTTGTACATCTTGATCAACAACAGAATCAGAATATGTTGTAGCAGCAACTAATTGTACACAGGTACTATGGCTTAAGCAAATGTGAAAGACATAAAGGTAAAATGCAAGGAACCTATTACTATCTATTGTGATTACACTGCAACAATTGATATCTCTAAGAATTCAATATTATATTCTAAAACCAAACATGTTTCTATCAAACTAAATTTTCCAAGGGAAAATGTTGAAGGTAAGGAGATAAAACTGGTTTATGTGAATACTAAAGAACAGATTGCAGATATTTTCACTAAACATTTTCCTAAGGAGACTTTTGAATATCTCAGAGATCAGCTTGGAGTCATATCACCACCGATAGAGACTTAGATAGTTGATGATTTTCATCAACCGACAGAATTAACAGAGAAATCGTTTACTCCGGTCTTTGATGAGGAAGCTACTTCTCAGGGGGAGTATTTGGTATACTGAATTGATTGGTATTTTGTATATGAACTTGGTTTTATTATAACTTTGACATTTGATGTCAAAGGGGGAGAGATATATATGAAAAAACACATTATCTTTTGGAGAGATTGGTATGGAAACTTTGGAAAACACATGTTGCTCTCAGGGGGAGAGATTGTTGTTTAGGGGAGATTATTACTCTCTAATTTCTAGTTATGATCTTTTTGGAGATTGTTGGTTTTTGATACTTGGCATTTCTGTTTTGGCACTTTGATGGTTTTTCCATCTTGTGTTGCAATCAATGCCAAAGGGGGAGATTGTTGGTATTTTCATATGGTTTTGTCATTGATGTCAACACCTACTAAAACACTAGCACTTTAGAGATCCAGCAACATTCACCAACAAACAAGTAACTATTGCACAGTTACTAGTATATGGCACACTGGCAAGATATAAAGATCACCGACACTTGGAATGGTATGGAAGACACATGGTTATGTTGAAGACATCATTTGGAGATCTTGTCTTGGAGTTTTGTTCATTGGTATATTCATAGTTGCATATTTGTTGTTACCGGTAAATAGGTCTAGGGTTACACCGACAGGTTTATCTTTTCCAGATCAGCATGACACACTATGGAGATGATTAATTATTGTTGTAAATGCATTAAGACAATGTGTTCAATCAGTTATTGCATTGGATATTATATTATTTGTAAAATGTTTTTATTGTAATATTTTGTAGAGCCGACCTACTAAAATTGGTCTTAGGTTATGGTATAAATGTAAGATTTTATTTGTAAGATCGAGTGTGGAATGTGAAAAAGGATTAAGGGAAGGTATATGCGAGATTAAGCAGAGCTATACATGAAGACAACATTTGAAGGTGAAGCTAGGTTTTTGTGGAAGCATATCAGCATTACACTGGTACTGAATCCAACATATGAAGATGCTATTTTGTGTAGTACATTCTCATTGGATTTAACCATCCAACTGTAGTTAGTGTGACTCCCATTTTGTGATTGAGCAGTGAGCTCTAGGCTATTGGCCTTTTTGCATGTGCAGACCCCATTTATGTACACTTATTATCTACAGTAGTATCATCTGATTGTGGGTAAGGTTTCCCACCGTGGTTTTTCCCCTTACAGGGTTTCCACGTATAAATATTGGTGTTATGTGTTGTGGATGACTTTGTGTTTATGTTTCATGCACTAATCCATATCGGTATAGCAATTAACTATTATAACTGTCTACCGACATACTTAACTGGTTTACTGGTATTAAGCATTAAGTTGGTTAAATTGTTTTTGGTTTGAATTTATTTGACAACTGATTCACCCCTCCTATCAGTTGTTCAAGGTGGTTACTACTCTCCTAATCATCATAGAATCGCCTCTTTTAGTGTAGCCATAGCTATTAGGAGCATTAACACTTTAATAGGTGTTTGCACTTGCCACACTTTGCCAATCAGATTCTTGCACCAAGTTGCTCCTCCTTTCTCCCATGGAGCTTTTAGCCTTCTCTAGACACTTATTGGCCATGTGCCCCTCTTGGTTGTAGTTTTAACATCTAGGAGGTCCTCTACCTTGGGATCTTCCTCTAGAGAATGGTCTCCTACCACTAAAGTTCCCTCTTTGATTGTAGCCTCCTCCTTGGTTATAATTGCTCTCTCCTTTGGTGCCTTCCTGACTAGACTCACCTTGGTATCCAAAACCATTTCCTTTGCCTGTGAAAGGGCTTCTTCCCCCTCTTTTATGTCTCCCTTTTCCTCTGCTATTTTTTCCTACTTTCTCTTTTATGTCTCCTCCACCTTAAGTGCCAACTGAAAACATTTATGGACTATCTCTGGGGTGTGGAGATTAAAATCTTCTTAGATGGCAAATCTCAGTCCATTGAGATATCTCGCCACTTTATCATCCTCACTACAAAATCCAAAATACTGAACACAACCTGGAAAAATATTTACCATTATAGATACCCTTTATGGAGTTACACTCATCACCAAAATTTATTGGAAAGATCTACAACCTAAAGGTCCGAGTCCCTTAGAAGCCTAGATACCTAATTAGGGTGATTACGTCTAATTTACAAAGTAACACCCCTTTCTAGATTACCAACTACAAAAACAACTTCATGAGAATGTGGGAGATGGTAAATAACCTCTAATTCCAGGGTTGCATTCCTGGAATCCACTGTTATAAGGTTTTAGGGCGACAATCCTAATTTTGTCTAAGGTAGTCACATAGAGATGCCTACCTAGTTTTGCATCATACTCCCCACAATTGAGCCTTCCCTGCAAAAAACCATGGAAACCATAATTTACACTGGCCAATCTTGCATTCCATCAAAGGAAAGAACTTCTAGAGTCAGGAGATGCAAGATATGACCATCTTTAAGTAAAACCCTAGCCAAACCCTTATTTTCCAGGCTGCAATCAGCAAATTGAAGGGTTCTCACTACTCACAAAAGATCAAATACTTAGACCACCATGAAAAAAAATATGATTCAACCCTCCATCTTCTTTATGAATGATTTTGTCAAATTCAATCTGTACAAGGACGTATAACCTCTACAAACTTAGAATTTCTGAGAAAAACTCAGTTTTTAGTGTTTTATTGCATTCAACTTTCAATCCACAGTAACTCTAACCTTGGGAATCATGTCCACAATTCTTATACCCTTCCCCAATGGTTACCAGCCTAATTTTGAAGAGGTTGGAGTTGTTGAGAGGCTTACAACAACCAAAAGTGGAAGAGTTGCACTTTTGCTTGCAAAAGTTGCATTTTCAAAAGTTGCACTTTTTGACAAAGTTGTCAATTCACACCAATTTGGGATCCACACAACTTGGATGAACCAAACAGCACCTAAGCACCCTAAAATCCTATCAAACATCAAAACAAACATCAATCCACCCCTTATACACCAAATTGTCCAAATTGGCTTATCAAGTTGCCTAAATTGTGACAATGGCTTACATGTTGGGGTCTTTATTAAATACATGAAAAGTGCACAAACAAAAGACATTCATAATGAAACAAGGTTCCTAATATTCATCATTAGATCCATGATTGGATTTTTGAAGTGGTGCTCCTCCACCAATTTGTCCATTTCAATTATGGGGTGAATTACGTGATCAATATTTAGCTCCCCCTAAAGTTTTGCATCTCCATTAACTTAGGAGATATCACCTATGCATTGAATGCATAGTGATTTCCCATGGTCATGTTCTCTTGCGTCTTTATCCAAACTTTCGTTATCTCACTACTTTACTCATTTGTAGTCTTTGGAGTAGTGTTGATTTTATTTTGTTGATTGGCCCTTTCTCTACAAGATTTTGCAGCATGACTAAGATCATTGATGTACTAGCATATTGTGTTCATGCCAACTAGATGATCATGGGGTCTTCTATTAATCAATCTTATTCCTCTTTTCTTGATCTTTCTATTGTAGCCAACTACCAGAACCAATAGATTTCTTGATCTTGCAGGAATACTTCTCCTTTTTTTCCATGCAGGTCTTTGATTCTCATATGCTCTATAACTAGTTCCATATTGAGCATGATTGTTATACTAGCTCCCATATGACTGAAAAATATTCTTTCTATATTCATGACTTCTATGGCCAAATCTATTGCATTGATAACATATGACTTACATTTCTTGGAATAGCTGAAGAATTGATGTTTGCATAACTGGGAGAGGACATATGCATGTTTCTATATTTTAAAATCTTATGCCCATATGCATTACATCTATGGTAAACTAAATTGTAATTCCTTGTAAAAACCCTTGTCTCTTCCTAGACCTCTTTTTACATTCATTTTCCCTATGACCATAATATTTGCATGAAAAATAGTAACTAGAGAAAGAGGGCTTATAACTTACAAATTTGTTTTTCCAAACATGAGGTGATCTTGCCGACTTCGCTTCTCCATTTCTACTTCTCCAAGGATTGTTCTTGAGTTGTTTAGTTTCCACAGTCCTTTCATCTGATCCTTTCCTTCTCCACACTGGTTTTGTCTTGTGAGAAAAAACATCTCTTTGTCTTCTAGGTTGTCTTCTTATGTTCTCATTTCTAATGAAGCCTTCTTCTATCATCTTTCCTTTCCCTTTTGGATCAGCATTCTAACTCTTTGTAGCAAAAACCTTCATCTTCATATTTTCACCGGTTATAGTTAGATCTATCTTCTTTCTTCGAGCATTTATGATAGTGAAGGTCTGACCTTTGTTATTTCCACTCGAGGAGATAAACTAAATCTCTCTATTGGAGAATGCTCTGCTTGTGGAGAACTTGTTGGTATCAAATCCTAATCCTCTGGTATCCTTGGAGTTTTTTTGTTTATTCAACATTTTATCCAAGGCTTTAGTGTGGACATCATACCAGATCCTCACCTTGAGCTCATCCTACCACTTCTCAAGGTCTTTCCTAAGATTCGTTGTTTCTTCTTTTATCTTTTGATATTATTTATCATTGACCTCTAGCTTTGATTTTGTTTCTTCATTGATCTTCTTGGCATCTTCTAGTTGAATTTTCAGTTTTGAAATACATTCCTCAGATTCTTCATGACATTTGTTCAATCGGTCTTGTTCTTCAGTAGCAACCTTTTTACACTTTTTGTATTATTTCCTCACTTTACTAAGTTCATCAAGTGCACTCACTAGTTCTCCTTCAAGATCTACCTCAGCTTCAGCTTCCTCTTCACCTTCTTCATCACTGCCAAATACATCTTGCATTTTAGATTGAGTTTCATTATCATTCTTTGATGTATGCATCTCAGTTTGTGTCTCTTGTGCCATAGATAGATGAGTTTCCTTTTCATGTCTGCTACAATGACTAATTGATCTACTTTTATCAATTGCACATTCATCTTATATATAATATTCTTGCTTCTACAATCTGATTCAGCGGTGCAAGGTTCTTCATGATAAAGTTTCTTTAGTCTATCCCATAAGCTCTTAGTAGTTTTACATCTCTTGACTTCTGAAGATATTGTATTAGATAATCCACTAAGGATAGCCTTCATTGATTTAGCATTGCATTCATAATTTCTTATAGTATTACAATCGGTTGGAGGACTTTTAGGGATAGAGTATCCATTCTTGAAAGACATCCAAACATCATAGCCTAAAGAGGATAGGTAGACTTCCATTCTACAACTCCAAATAGAATAGTTTAAACCATCAAACATCAGAGTAGGGATTAACTCAAATTTAACCACTATGTTCACACACCAAAATCTATCGAAGCTGGAGAAATATTTAACCAATACAGAACCTAGGCTCTGATACCAATTGTAGAACATAAGATACCAGTGAGAAGGGGGTGAATCAATAGTTATTAACAACCTTGAGCCTTTTAAACATGACTATGTGTATCAATTATAAATTTAAAGACTAAGGAAGTATACCAGTGAGATAAAATAAATGATCATAAAATAATCACACACAAAGATACATCACACAACACCCGATATACGAGGAAAAACCAAAGTGGGAAAAACCTCAGTGAGAATTGTTGTTGTAGTCTATTGCTCCAATCTACCCTCACAATAAAACAACATTATTAAAATGTTTAGGGCACCAATCCAAGGAGAACCAACTCCTAGTGATTTAGGACACCAACCCAAGGAGCACCAACCCTTGACTATTTATGGGTACCAACCCAAAGGAGAACCAACCCCTGCACCAAGCACCAACTTAGTGATTTCAATTAGATAAATTTAAATACAATGAAATCTCCTTGTTATAAATGAAATTTTGTAACTCCTGTAATCAATCTCTTCTGTCAATTTTAACTCTTCTCTATCTCATCAGTTCTATTACTATTGGTTGTCTATTCACTCTCTCTGATCCCCTACGGCTAATACTTTGCCTTTCCTGACATCCTCTAATCCTCACTCTATGCTCACTCAATTTTCGATGCCTTCTTACAAATTCAACCACTGTAGGTTCACTTGACTGTCAACTTTGTGAAAGTTCACCAGTTACTTTGTTCCTTAGTGGTTAAACCCCTCTCACTGGTTCTCCTTCCATCACTTAATCACTATGATCTTCTGTAGATTACACTTTCTCTAATTCTTCAAGAAACCAATAGCCAACACATCTTTGTTGTCAATCGACACCTCCTAGGTATAGCAGAAGAGCATAGCTAAGATGAGTTCTACTGAGTTCATGATGATAGCTTCTCAAAAGATGATTAAGGAAGGATCAATGGACAAAGGAATAATTTATCAGTCAATTCCAATTTTGCATAGACTTGTCCCAAAGTACCAGTTTGACCAAGGATCAAGCCCATCCGACAAGCTTAAAATAATTACTGAGCACATTTCTAAGGATTTTCAATCATTGTAGCAAATATCTAACCAACATGCATTGGAAAGATTCACTCAAGCTAAGAGAGCCACTTTTTATAAATTGATTGAATCAGAGAACAAAGAGATTTCTGGCAAATTGAAGTTAATTGACAATGCTAAAAAATATATATTGAGTATGCTGTAACACTGGATTACTTATTGCAGATATAGATAAGACATTAAAGATTCTCAAGATAAAATTGTAGGTATAATAAATTATTTTGATGGTTCCAATTTTTTGACTACCTCTATTGATGGGTAGATTTTGTTGTTAAAAGGTCAAATTTCAGCTCTTGAAAGGGATAGAGACAAAATAATTAGGAGAGATAAAGGGCTCAAAGGATTTGTGAGTCCCCACTTGGACTCCTTGAGTGTACATAAAAAGGAATGCATTGACATGGTTGGCAAGCCCACACCAAGAGAGATTAAGGAGAAAGAGTCACATGCTCATATGCTTAATAGACATGTATAAGTTTCTAGCACATTCAAGTCCGGCTAGGACACCTATCTAGAGCTTTTGGAGAAAGCCTATCCAGAAATTTTGAAATATATTTAGTACCGGTAAGGTGTTTTGGGACACATTCTTTGTACAAAATTTCATTCTTTGTCTTGGTTTTTGGTGTTTTTTGGCATTGATGTCAAAGGGGGAGGTATAGGTGAAAAATAAATCCTTGAAATCAAGAGATAAGGAGTATTTGTACAGATCATGATTACAAGTGAATATTCAGCTTAGGGGAAGTAGTCTTAGGGTGAATCCGGTAGATGGAAACCATTATCATTTTTCACATTAGTGTTTCCATCAATGCCAAAGGGGGAGATTGTTATAAATTGACACTCATGTCATTGGTTTCATATGTTATCATTGATGGCAACATGTTCCAGCTTCATTCTTTGGTTTGGTACTTCACCGGTAGACACTTCACCGATAGACACTTCACCAGCACTGACATGTATCTCCATTGGTAGGAAGGACTCTATGGGTATTGACGTTGAAGGCTGACATGATTTTTAGATTAGACAAGAATAATAATAGGTAAATAGGGTACCGATATAGGAGGCCGACATCATTGGGAGATATGGTAATCAACAATTCATTTTTTTATTTATGTATATATGTAATGAGCTAACATGTATAATCATTTTGTATTATCTATGTAAGCCAACATGAGTCATGAAAAACTGTAAGAGTATATAGGTCAGTTGTTAGATCATTTTGATTTGAAAAATATATGATGTTGTATGATTAGATCAATAATGCGAAGATCATGTATATAAGGTCATTTGTGTAGAGATCAATATTCTATAATGATCTTTAGATGATTTTGGATGTGAAGGTTATTCTGGTAAGGGTTTAAGGGTTTTAGAACCAGAACAGTCAGAGTTTGAATTGAAACTCGATCAGGCATAACAGATGCATTAAATGGGTTTAGTTTTATGTTTCCTTATTCAAAGTGACTGTAGTCAGTGAGACTCTTTTGTGTTTAGCAGTGTGGTCTAGGCGGTAAGCTGATGCAGAGAGTCTTGGAGCTTTTCCTCTTCACCTTCTTGATTGACTTGTCTTACTCAACCCTTCAACTACTCAAGCCCATCAAATGACACTTAGTAGGGTTTTTTCTATTGATAACTCCAAGGTCTGAACCACTTTGGCTTGCCTCCAAGGTATAGCCACTAGTCTTAGACAATCAAATCCTCCTATTGAGGTTGCCACCTCAATCTCTACACACCACTCCTAGGCTCCAACAACTCTCGCAAGGATCACAACCCTCCAACCTCATTCATTAGACCCAAGGTACATCTACATAGTTTCTTTGAAGTATTTTGAGGCTTTTAGCATCACCAAATCCATCACCATGGTTTCCTAGCCTTTCTTGGTCTCTACCGGGCTCAAATACGCCTAATTGGATTAGCCCTCCTATACCAGTTTTCAAGACTTAGTTTGCAAATTCTCCAAATAGGACCACAATTAAATTATGGATTCGAGTACCCTTTTCTATGTTATAGGAAATATTGGAAAATGGCATCTGGGTTATCTGTACACAGAGGGTTTCCAATACTACACTAATTTCAAGGGTTTAGGCCTACCCGGATGGCTTGGAAAGATGTGCTTCAAAACCTTCACCAGTCAAAACATCTGCTCAAAAAAATTAGGATTATTGAAGGGTACTCAGAGGGATTTCCAACCATGTGATGATTTGTCTTCCACCAATCCACCTGTTCTCAAAATGTGCACATCCTCTATTGTCTTATCTCACCAGCTACCAACGATGAGTCTAGGGCTTCATTCTCTATTCTCCACAAGGTCCTTCAAATCAAAAAAACCTATTCTAAATCTATGTACAGACTGTAACCTAGCATTCCTCTTGATTTCAATAGGTGCCATCAATGAATGCTTAGGTTAGAGCCTTTTTTGCTATTAAACCCTACTTGCAAGGGTTTTACACCTAGTTGCAAAGAATGGAAGATATCTCTGCAACTAAGGACAATCAATCCTACAAATAAAGTTTACTAGAAATTATATTAAATCAAAACTCATTCGCTTCAATGAGATTGTACAATCAAGTCCATACTATACTGTACCAAGCAATGAAAAGAAATGAGAAACTATCAAAATGGTGAAAAGACAAGATTGCTTCAAACACCAAAAACTTATTCTTTAATTCCCAATTCTCCAACCCGTACAATGAAGTGGTTTTTGGATTATATTCTGATGGTTTAGTTGGTTCAACCAACTTTGCAATGCCATCATCCAAAAAGGCAACTTTTGCAAATATTACAAAATGTTGCTCAACAACTTTTTACATCTTTTGACTCCTAAGATGTAAATTTTCATTCTAATGCATTCCAAGACTTTTGAAGGTCCTCAAATACCCTAGAAAACCTAAACACAATACAATAGACCGCTATTACATGATAACAATCATCTGGAGTACTACTCCTATGATCTACCTTAGCATTTCAACTTCTTAGGCTGACAACATCCTGAACACAAATGACTCAATCCAAAACTTAGACAACTCAACCATGGCTCTACTAAGTCCCAAATGGTTGGTCCATTATTACATCATTAATACAACACACAAAAATTGAAAGAAAACAAAATTTCATGCTTGGAGTGTTAGGTGCCCTGCACCATACTCCCCTGGGACAAAGACCTCAAGTCCCTTGAGTTAAGAGGTCTGCAATCTCCACTCCATGCTGAAGTATATCTACTTCTGAAATCCACATAGCATCTGAATCAGGTAACCCTTCCCACTTGACAAGATAGTGCTTGTAGACTCCTTGAACCTTATACTACCCAGATTTTTGTTCTACGGACGACCTTACCTTGTCATGCACTTCTTTAATATCTTCTACAAAGTTCTCATCTTGTGCACTCTTAGGTGCCATATAACTAAGATCTCTGAGATTGAATATGCCCCTAAGATGAAATCCATATACTATCTCAAAGGTACTTTTACCTGTGCTTTGGTTCACTGAGTCATTGTATGCATATTCTGCCTGACCGAGTACTAAATCCCAAGTCTGCCCATGTTTTTTTGTAAGACATCTTAGAAAGTTACCCAATGATCTATTGACTACCTCTGTCTAAACATCTAATTAAGGATGATAGGTAGATGAAAAGGATAACTTTGTGCCCAACTTTATCCAAAGTGTCTTGCAAAAGTGGCTTAAAAACTTCACATCTTTATCACTATAAACATGTTGATTGGAAGACCATGAATTCTGACTATCTCCTTGAAGAAGAGGCTTGCAATATAGCTGGTATCATTGGTGCTCTTGCAAGGGATAAAATGTGTCATTTTTCTGAACCTATCTACCACCACATACACACTATCAAATCCCCTTGGGGTCCTACACAAACCTAACACAAAATCCATGCTCAAACATTCCCAAGGCCTCTAAGGTATGACCAAGGGTTGATATAGACCTGTATTACTTGATGATCCTTTTGCTCTTTGGCAGATTGTACATTTCTCTACAAACCTTCTCACTTCTGATTGCAATTTGGGCCAATAATAAAACCTACCAACCTGCTCCATAGTCTTATCTATGCCAAAATGACCTCCTAGACCTCCTTGATGCTTTTCTTGGATAATATTTTTCCTCATATAACATTGAGGTATTCAAAGAAGATGACCTTTAAACAAAAAACCCTCTTGTATAATGTATTCTTAATAAGAGACATGTGAGGTGTTAGAAAAATTAGAACACACACTATACATCTCTGCAAAATCCTTATCATCCCTGTAGAGGTCTTTTAATTCACTGAAACCCACACTTTGCAATTATATCTCCTGCATAGTCTTGACTCTCCTACTTAGTGCATCAACTACTTTGTTTATAGTGCCCTTCTTGTGTTTAATATTGAAGGCATAGGATTGTAGGTATTCAACCCACTTTAGGTGTCTCTGGTTCAACTTCTCTTGCCCATTGAGGAAACTAAGAGCATGGTTGTTAGTGAAAACTACAAACTCTTTGGGCAGCAAGTAATGATGCCACTTCCTCAATGCTTGTACCATTGCATACAACTCCAAGTCATATGTGGAGTACCTTTTCTTAGCTTCATTCAACTTCTCTAAGAAGAAGGCTATAGGATGACCCTCCTAGCTTAAAACTACCCCTATTGCCCTTTGGCTAGCATTACATTCTACTGTAAACAATTGATTGAAATCAGGCAATCTAAGGGTTGGTAGCTTTGCTATCTTAGCTTTCAACATTTCAAACCCCTTATTTTCTTCGTTTGTCCACATAAAGTGACACTTAATCCCTCCTTTAATGGTGTTGAGTATAGGAGCACAAACATGTCCAAAGTTTCTCACAAAATTCCTATAAAAAGATGCCTTTCCATGAAAAATTCTAACATCACTTATGCCCCTAGGGATAGGCCAATTAAGTATTTCTTCTACCTTACTTGGATCCATCTTTAAGCATCCTTGAGAAATAACAAAACCAAGGTATACTAGCTCTATTTTCAAAAACTCACATTTGTCAAGGTTGATTATGAGTTGAGCCTCCTTCAATTTCTTCAAGACCATCTCCACATGCTTAAGGTGCTCCTCCTTGGACCTGCTAAAGATAAAAATGTCATCAATATACACAATAACAAATCTACCAATAAACTCAACTAAGACTTCATTCATGAGCCTTTGGAAGGTACTAGGTGCATTGGTGAGGCCAAATGGCATCACCAACCACTCATATAGGCCTACATTGGTTCTAAAGGTTGTCTTCCATTCATCTCCTAGTTTGATTCTGATTTGATGATAACTAGATTTCAAGTCCATCTTTGTGAAGTAACTTGCACCTCCTATATTGTCCAATAGGTCCTCAATCGTTGGCATGGGAAACTGGTACCTTATAGTGATCTTATTGATTGCTCTTGAGTCAATACACATTCTCCACTTTCCTCCTTTTTGGCACTAACACTATAGGAACAACACATGAACTCAAACTCTTGTTGATAAACCCTTTGTCTAAGAGTTCTTGCACTTGTTTGGTGATCTCTTCATTTTGACTAGGTGTCATGTTATAGGTAGCTTTGTTAGGTAGATTTGCCCCTGGTATTAAGTCTATTTGATGGTTTACATCTCTCATTAGAGGCAAATAATCAGACAGGTCATCTCCTATAACTTCTACATATTGTTTTAGCAGACCATGCACCTCTTGAGGCACTTCACTCATTCGATCTACCTTAGCTTCATCTTTAGGCTTCAACACTATAGCATGGCCCTGATGACCTTCTTGCTTCAAAACTTTGAGAAACTCTTTACCTCTCATCAGCATCAAACTTGATCCTATTTTCTTTTCCTCTTTTGGATCAGGTAGTGGATCCATTTGATACTTCTTGCCATTTTTTGGTGATGAGATAGTTGTTCTTTTCTCCATCATGACTGGCTCTCACATCATATTGCCATGGATGGCCCAATAGAAAATGATAAGAATCCATAGGCAATATGTCACATAGTAGTTTGTCTTTATACTCACCAATTTCAAAGTCCACCCATGCTTGTTCATCTACTAAGACATGTTGACCCTGGTTGAGCCATGATACATTGTAAGGAGTGAGATGAGGTAATCTTTTCAGTTTGAGCTTATCCATCATTTCAACTAAGAATATGTTCTTAGTGGAACCTGAATCTAAAATCACCTTAAAAATTTTCCCATGTGACTTACAAGTGGTCCTAAACAAATTTTTCCTCTGTGGTGGCTCTTCAGCTTGGGGTATCTTGAGAATTGTCCTTCTCATCATTAATTTTTCTCCATTTGTCACTGGCTCGGCCTTGCTAATTGAAGAAGTCACACTCTGAGTATCCTCCTCTTGTACTAATTGAGTTCTTATTTCACCCATGTATGAGCTTGTTGAACTTGATGCTTTTCCTGGGCACTTACTCATGGTATGCCCAACTTGATTGCAATGATAACACCTACCAGTAAAGACAATATTTCCTCTTCCTGAGCTTCCAAACCTGCCCCTAAACTTTCTCCTTCCTCTAAAGGATCCTCTAAAGGTTCCTCTTTGTGAGTCCCTACTGCCTTCTTGGCTTTGTTGTGTTGGTATTTTGGTATGGTTTTGTCATTTATGTCAACACCTACTAAATACACCTACTTTGGAGATCCAACAACATTCACTGGCAAGCAGTAATCTATGCAAAAGTTACTGGTATATGATTAACCGACAATATATAATGTTCACCGATACCTGGAATGACATGGAAGACACTTGGTAATGTTGAAGACATCATGTGGACACTTTATTTTGAAGCAATAATCATTGGTATATTCATATTTGCATATTTTCTTTTACCGGCAAATAGGTCCAGGTAATCTAGGGTTACACCAGCAGGTTTATCCTTTCCAGATTAGCATGGCATGCTATGGAGATGATTAATTATTGTTGTAAATGCATTAAGATGACATGTTCAATCGGTTATTGCATCGGATATTATATTATTTGTAAAATGTTTTTATTGTAATATCTTGTAGAGCTGACCTACTAAAATTGGTCTTAGGGTATGGTATAAATGTAAGATCTTATTTATAAGATCAAGTGTTGAATGTGAAAAAGATTTGAGTGAAGGTATATGCAAGATAAACCAGAGGCATACATGAAGACATCATTTGAAGGAGAAGTTAGGTTTTTGTAGAAGCATATCAGCATTACACCGGTACTGAATTCAGCATATGAAGATGTGATTTTGTGCAGTACATTCTTATTGGATTTATCCATCCAACTGTAGTCAGTGTGACTCCTATTTGTGATTGAGCAGTGAGCTCTAGGATTCTGGCCTTTATACATGTGCAAACCCCTTTTTGTACACTTACTATCTGCAATAGTATCATCTGATTGTGGGTAAGGTTTCCCACCATGGTTTTTCCCCTTACAGGTTTTCCACATACAAATATTGGTGTCATGTATTATGGATGACTTTGTGTTTATGTTTCATGCATTAATTCTTACCGGTATAGCAATTTACTGTTAACACTGTCTACCAGCATACTAAACTAGTTTACTAGTATTAAGTATTAAGTTGGTTAATAAGTTTTTGATTTGAATTTATTAGACAACTGATTCACCCCCCCCCTCTCAGTTGTGTCCGGGACCTAACATGTTGCTCTTCATTTCTTGATGTTTGCTACCCTCTACAAAAGGTTCCTCTACCTCTAAAATTCTTACCATGTCTATGTTTCAGATTTTGTTCACTTCTCCTCTTGATCTTCTCCTTGACCCTTAATACTAACTCAAAACACTTATGGGTAGTGTTTGGTGTGAGGATACTTATCTCATCGTGTATGTTTTGTCTAAGGCCATTCTTGTACCTGGCCAATTTCTCCGCTTCATTGTCATGCTTCCTAGCCCTCAAACTAAGTTTATGGAATTCCTCAATGTATACATTGACATCTAACTCCCTTTGTTTCAGATTTTTCAGCCTCTTGTGGATTTGAACCTCATAATCCCCTATTAGGAATCAGACCTTAAGCCTTATCTTCAAACGTTCCCACAAAGTTATCTTCTTCTTACCTTCTTTTATCCTTTCTTCTTGCATCACGTTCCACCAAACTAATGTTGATCCTCTCAATCTTGACTTGGCCACATTGACTCTTTTCTCCTTTGCTATCTCCTTATAATCATAGTGATTATTTAGAGCCTCTATCTAATCTAACAACTCTTCTCTATGGAGATTTCCTCCATAGGTGGCTAATCCATCCAAGTTATCTTTGGAGATGGATTTTATTGCATCCAAAAATAGATTTTTGTCTTGAGGCATTGCTAATGTTGCTTGTTCATCTCCATCTTCCACTTCTTCATCAGTTTCATCTCCCCATTCTATCTTAACCTTCCCTTTCTCCTTCTTAACATCTCTGGTTCCTCTACTTCTTCATCCTTCAATCCCTCTATCATCCCTGCCACCATCTGCCAGATGGCTTCTGGAGTCATTGCCTATGGAGGCATTGAACTTGCTTCTAATTCCTCACAATCTGACATACACCAAATCTTTCAAAGAATGGCTCTGATACCACTCTAACGTAGAGAGTCTTGGAGCTTTTCCTATTCACCTTCTTGATTGACTTGTCTTACTCAACCCTTCAACTACTCAAGCCCATCCAATGAAAATTTGTAGGGGTTTTTCTATTGAGACCTCCAAGGTCTGAACCACTTTGGCTTGCCTCCAAGGTATATCCACTAGTCTTAGACAATCAACTCCTCCTATTGAGGTTGCCACCTCAATCTCTACACACCACTCCTATGCTCCAACAACTCCATCAAGGATTACAACCCTCCAACCTCATTCAATGGACTCAAAGTACATATACATAGTGTCTTTGAAGTATTTTGAGGCTTTTAGCATCACCAAATCCATCGCCATGGTTTCCTAGCCTTTCTTGGTCTCTACTGGGCTCAAATAGGCCTAATTAGATTAACCCTCCTATACCGATTTTCAAGACTTAGTTTGCAAATTCTCTAAACGGGGCCACAAATAAATTATGGATTTGAGTACCCTTTTTTGAGTTACAGACAATATTGGAAAATGGCATCTGGGTTACCTGTACACATAGGGTTTCCAATACTACACTAATTTCAAGGGTTTAGGCCTACCCGGGTGACTTGGAAAGATGTGCTTCAAAACCTTCACCACTCAGAACATCCACTCAAAAAAATTTAGGATTCTTTAAGGGAACTCAAATTTCTTGCCAACCATATGATGATTTGTCTTCCACCAATCCACATGTGCTCAAAATATGCACATCTTCTGCTGTCCTAACTCACCAACTCCCACCAGTGAGTCTAGGGCTTCATTGTCTCTCCTCCACAAGGTCCTGGAAAAAAAAACCTATTATAAACCTATGTACAAACCCTAACATAGAATTCCTCTTTATTTCAATAGGTTCCATCAATGAATGCTTAGGTTAGAGCCATTTTTTCTCTTAAACCCTACTTGCAAGGGTTTTACACCTAGTTGTAAAGGATGGAAGATATATATACAACTAAGGAAAATCAATCCTACAAATCAAGCTTATTAGAAATTAGATTCAATCAAAACTCATTCCCTTCAATGATATTATGCAATCAAGTCCGTACTGGACCATACCAAGCAATGAAACAAAGAAAAAACTGTCAAAACAGTGAAAAGACAAGATTGGTTTAAAGACCAAAAACTTGTTCTTGCATTCCCAATTCTCCAACCCGTACAATGAAGTGTTTTTTGGCTTATATTCTGATGGTTCAACTAACTTTTCAACACCATCATCCAAAAATGCAAAATGTTGCTCTACAACGTTTTACATATTTTGACTCCTAAGATGCAACTTTTCATTCTAATGCATTCTAAGACTCTTGAAGGTCCTCAAACACCCTATAAGACCTAAACACAATAAAATAGACCCCTATTACATGATAGAAATAATTTGGTGTACTACTCCTATGATCTACCTTAGCATTTCAACTTATCAAACTGACAACATCCTGAACACAAATGACACAATCCAAAACTTGGACAACTCAACCATGGCTCTACTGAGTCGCAAATGGTTGGTCCATTACTACATAATTAAGACAATACATAAAACTTGAAAGAAAAAAAAATTCATTCTTGGAGTGTTAGGTGCCCTGCATTGTAAGCCTTCTTGCATTTGGAGGCTCCCATATTAGGTAATATCTTTTCATATGGGGAGTGGGTTGATATTGTGGTTCCCAATCCTACTGTGGTTTTTCCTCTTTGGGGTTTTCTACGTATAAATTCTCTATGTTATGGTGTTCATTTGTTTGATTGGTTCATTGATTTCTTTACTTCTTTCAATTATATATGTACCGATTTACCTGTTGGTGAATGCATGTTATAAGAGGGTTAAAATTGAACATTCCGACAAAACACTGATTCACCCCCCGCTCTAAGTGTTCTTGGATTCGAACAAAGTCCAGTAACTTCATTTTTTGGTTCCTCATTTGCCACACAACGTCTTTCCATTCCCTCCTTACATTCACAAATTCTATGTCTGATTTCTCCACACTTGAAACATTATCTAGGAAATTCTCTACTGGTATTGTCAATGCCTTTCCTCTGTGTTTTCTATTTCAGTTCTTTACTGCACTTCGGTTTTGATTCTTCCTCAACATTATGCTTCTCTATACTCATTTGTCCCTTGAATCTCTCCTTCCCTCTAGGGCTATTCAGATATCTTCTTATCATCTTCTCCTCATCCTTCAAGGCATACTGGTAAGCTTCTTCAATTGTGGAAACCCTCAAAATACTCATCTCATCCTGAATGTTAAATGCAAGTCCATTCATGTACCTCGCCACCTTTTCTCTATCCATCTCTCTATGTCCAGATCTAATCATCACCTTGTAGAATTCCTAAGTGTACTCTTTCCAAATAATGTTTCTCTATTTCAGGTTCTGCAACTTCTTGAACAATTCCAACTCATAGTCTCCCGGTATGAATTTGGCCTTCAATCTTGCAACCCTCTATCTGCATTGGGTGATCTTCACTTCACCATTCTCCAGTCTTTCTTTCTACAATTCTTTCCACCATAAGGAAAAATTCCCTTTCAACTTAGTATGTGCAAACCAGACTCTTTGCGGGTCCTTCACATCCTCAAACTCAAAGTAGTCCTCCAACTCTCTGATCCAATCAATCAGATCCTTCGGGTTCAGCATTCCTGAAAAGTTTGAAACTTCCACTTTATGAACTTTACTCACTTGCACTAGTGCTCTCAAGAATATTTCCTCTCTTCCATCTTTTGGTCCTTCAGCCTTTTTTGCTTCAAGCTCTTCAGTGGCTTCTTCATATTCATCCTCAGATTCAGGATTCCTCTGCAAACCAGCCAAAGCATTTTGGGCTTCATTCCTCACTTCATTCTTGAAGTCTTCCATCATCTACTCTACCCTTTGAGGGTTTGTCCTTCTCAGTGACATCTCCTCTTCCACTCTGATGCACTACCTCAACTCGGCGATCTAACTACTAATTTCAATTGCTTCCCCTTGGCGATCTATCCACCCAAAGAAATGCCTCAAGGCTCGCAAACAATTCTTCCACTAACCAGTTCATAACCAGCTCTGATACCACTTGATGCAACCATAACCGGTGAAACCGTCAAAAGAGAATTGATTGGCTTATGTAGCAAGAGTAACAAAATGAAAGCAACAAGAAATCATAGAAAGATTAAAGAAACAAAACATATTATTACCTTAGAACTTCTGGAAACCAACCGATTATCATCATACAATCATATTAGAACATCCAGTAGTTAAACAGTTACATGCAGGCTTCAAGCCAGTTATAATCCAACCGAGACTCTAAGAATCAACCAAATCACTAAATGTGAATCTCAATCCTTATTCTCAATTCTACTATGATTACATAATATCATATATATACCCACCGGAACATATTCGGGTTGGCCTCATAAGATTAAATTTACCAATGCAGGAAAACGAAACACGTGACTAGGTTGGCCCTAAGAATTAAATAAATCCTTCTGAAAAATAACAACCAAGAGGTGCGGTTTAGCAAGAAGGTTGGCCAAATGCCAAAGAACATTGGACAAGATCTCAAATAGGTTTACATGCCAAGAATCACTCTGGTAATGAAGGAAAACCAATCGGTAAGCACAAGAACTATCCCAAAACCAAGAAACAGTCAATCAGAAGCAATAAATGACTAAAAAATTACCCAAATGAACTGAAAATCTGAAATTAAGTACATGAATCAACCTAGAAACTAAAAAATAAGATCTACAATGAAAAGAAAGCAACTACCGATACCAATTGATAAGAACACAGAAAACTACACAATGACTACACAAGAACAAAACTAAAAGAAAATATTGTTTGGTTAATGGAAGATTGCTCATTGACCAGGGATGCTCCTGCATCAATTTCCTACCTCATCGTATGAAGAAGAAGTTGTTAATTATTAGTAGTTTGGTATGGTTTTTTCATTGATGTCAACACCTACTAAAACACTAGCACTTTGGAGATCCAGCAACATTCACTAGCAAGCAACTATTGCACAGTTATTGGTATATGGTACACCAGCAAGATATAATGATCATTGGCACTTGGAATGGCATGGAAGACACATGGTTATGTCAAAGACATCATCTGGACATCTTGTCCTGGATTTTTGATCATTGTTATATTCATAGTTGCGTATTTGTTGTTACCGACAAATAGTTCTAGGGTTACATCGGCAGGTTTATCTTTTCCAGATCAACATGGCACACTATGGAGGTGATTAATTATTGTTTTAAATGCATTAAGCTGACATGTTCAATCAGTTATTGCATTGAATATTATATTGTTTGTAATATTTTTTTATTGTAATATCTTGTAGAGCCAACCTACTAAAATTGGTCTTAGGTTATGGTATAAATGTAAGATCTTATTTGTAAGATCAAATGTGGAATGCGAAAAAGGATTGTGTGAAGGTATATGCGAGATTAAGTAGAGCTATACACGAAGACATCATTTGAAGGTGAAGCTAGGTTTTTGTGAAAGCATATCAGCATTACACCAGTATTGAATCCAACATATGAAGATGCTATTTTGTGCACTACATTCTTATTGGATTTAACCATCCAACTGTAGTCAGTGTGACTCCCATTTTGTGATTGAGTGGTGAGCTCTAGTCTGTTGGCCTTTCTACATGTGTAGACCCCATTTATGTACACTTACTATCTATAGTAGTATCAGCTGATTGTGGGTAAGGTTTCCCACCGTGGTTTTCCCCTTACAGGGTTTCCACGTACAAATATTGGTGTTATGTGTTGTGGATGACCTTTTGTTTATGTTTCATGCACTAATACTTACCGGTATAGCAATTAATTGTTTTTGGTTTAAATTCATTTGACAACTGATTCACCACCCCCTCTTAGTTTTCCTGGAGACCTAATAATTGGTATCAGAGCTTAGTCCTTTTTTGTAGAAGTTTAACAGCTTGAGGAGATCCAATGTCTACTAATTATTTCAAGGAGGACAGTCCTAAACTTGATGGAACCAACTATGACATATGAAAGATCAGAATGGAGACACATCTAAATTGCATTGGAAAAGACATCTAGGAAATTACAAAGAATGGTTATACTATTGTTATATCTGGTCAGCCTAGTCCAGCTAACTTGACAAAAGATGAGGAAAATGATTGCAAAGCAAGAGAAGCACTTTTGAGCGCATTATCAGATCAACAAATCATGGGACTATCAGATAGGTCTACTGCTAAAGCTATTTGGGATCATTTGGAAACATTGAATGAAGGAGATTCCACAGTCAAAACTACAAAACTTGAAATTTTCTGAGTCAGGTATGAACATCTGAAAATGGAAGAAGATGAAAGGATTTATGCTTTTATGGAAAGAGTAAATGAAATTGTTTTGGGTATTAAATGTTGTGGAGGAACCTTAAGTGAGGATGAAATTGTTTCAATAGTTTTAAGAGGATTTCCACCGACATATAAAATGAAAGTCACTGCTATAAATGAATTGAGAACAATGCCTAATACATCAGTAACTAGGGATACATTGATTGGTAAACTTTCAGCTTTTGAAATTGAAGAATTTGGTCTTGTTGCTACTATAAAGTCAGATTTGGCCTTTAAAGCATCAACATCATATGCTCCATCATTTGACAAATCTGATTGGAAAGCCTTTTATGCAAGAGAACTTGAAGAACTTGAAGCACTATTTGCAAGGAAAATGCCTAAAGGTCCAGTTGGAAGTAAGTATGAAGGTAAAGCACCCTTTAAACGTTTTAACTACAATAAGATTGGTCACATGGCTTCAAGATACCCTGATAGACATGCTAGACTAAGAGAATAAGCTAGAAGAGCATACAAGCCTAACCCTGAATATCAGAGATACAAATTTAAGAAGAATAAAGACAAATCTTGTTACATTGCTAATGAAGGTGTGACTGATGATTTTGATGAGGATCCAATAGACAATGGATGGGTTTTTGTTACTATAATAGAAGTTCAACTGGCACCTACTGCTCAACTGGTAGTATAGGCTCTGGCAGCTAAAGTTGAAGTAAAGGATGAAAGGATCATTGATTCAGGATGCTCATATCATATGACAGGAGACATAAGGTAAATTCTTGAACTTTCAAGAATACAATGGAGGCTTAGTGAGATTTGGAGATGACAAAGCTTGCTCAATCAAAGGTAAGGGTACAATATCTCTTGATGGTAAGCATAACACTGACAATGTCTACTATGTTGAAGGATTAAAGCATAATCTTTTGAGTGTTGGTCAATTAGTTGAGAAAGGATTTCAGTTACAATTTAAAAATAGAAAATGTAAAATTATGAACATAACTAGTTTGGAAATTGCAATCGATAATCAGACTAGAGGTAATATCTTTCATTCAAATAACAATGAAAAGACATGCTTAATTGCACATATAGATGAAAGTTGGTTATGGCATAAGAGACTCTGTCATGTAAACTTTGATTGCATGGTAAAGATCAGTACTACTAAGGCAGTTAGAGATCTACCTAAAATTGTCAAATCTCAGAATATAGTATGCAAAGAATGTCAATTTGGAAAACAAGTTAGAGCTAGTTTCAAAAGTATTCCAGAAAAATCAAATAATGCTCTTGATTTGATTCACACTGATTTATGTGGTCCAGCTAGAACTTAAATCTTACAAGGTGATAGATATTTCATGCTAATCATTGATGATTATTCTAGAATGTGTTGGGTTACTTTTCTCAGAGAAAAATTAGAAGCACTTGGAAAGTTTAAATTGTTCAAAGTAATGGTTGAAAATGAAACCGATAAGAAAATCAAATGTTTAGGATCAGATCAAGTACATGAATTTACATCTAGGGACTTTAATACATTCTGTGAAGTCAATGGAATCAAAAGATAGGTATTAACACGTCGAACACCACAGCAAAATGGAGTTGTTGAAAGGAAAAACAATACTATCTTAGATGCAGCAAGAAGTATGTTACGAGAAGCAAATTTACCACATGTGTATTGGAGAGAAGTAGTTAGCACAATGGTCTATACAGTCAACAAAGTTCACATCAAAGGTGAAACCTATAAGACCCCTCATGAACTATGGTTTGATAATACTCCTACTCTTAAGTATTTCAGAATTTTTGGAAGTAAATGTTATATCAGAAGAGATGAGTATATTGGCAAATTTGATCCTAGAAGTGATGAAGGAATATTTCTTAGTTAATCATCTAAAATCAAAGCATATAGATGCTTTAACAAGAGATTGTAGAAAATTGTTGAGAGTACAAATGTAAAGATTGATGAACAATTTAGAGGAACTTCAAGGTATATAGACTCTGAACCGGCAACAAAAATTTTGACAAATGAACCTACTCTAAATCCACCAGTACAAAATGAAGATCCAGTTACCCTGGTACCATTTGAGGATTCAACAGTAATTGAGGAACAACGACAAACTAAGACACCCCGATATGTAAGACTAAATCATTCTGAAGATCAGATAATTGGAAATACGTTTAAAGGAGTTATGACAAGAGGAAGATTGGCAAATGAAGAGGTATGTCTTATTTCTCAAATTGAACCATCATCTATTAATGATGCATGTGAAGATAAATTTTGGATTAAAGCTATGGAAGAAGAATTAGAACAAATTTAGAAAAATAACACTTGGACATTAGTTCCCCAGCCTAAAGATAAAAATGTAATTGGAACCAAATGGGTATTTAGAAACAAACTTAATGAAGATGGTAAGGTCGTCAGAAATAAAGCAAGACTAGTGTGTAAGGGATATTCTCAGAAAGAGGGAGTTGATTACAATGAAACCTTTGCACCGGTAGCTAGAATTGAGGCAGTCAGATTATTTTTGGCTTTTGCAGCACACAAGAACTACAAAGTTTATCAAAAGGATATTAAATGTGCATTTTTGAATGGAGATCTTAAAGAGGAAGTATACATTGAACAACTTGATGGATTTTCTTTGACATATGACAATCATATGGTATGCAGGTGAAGAAAAGCTTTGTATGGACTAAAACAAGCTCTAAGAGCTTGGTATGAAAGATTGTATAAGTATCTTTTAAAAATTGGTTCTACTAAAGGAAATGCAGACAACAATTTATATTATAAAATAACTAATGATGACATCTTGATTATAGAAGTATTTGTTGATGATATAATCTTTGGAGGAGAAGATGGATTATGTAAGGAATTTTCTATTAAAATGTAGCAAGAATTTGAAATGTCTATGATTGGAGAAATAAAATTCTTTTTAGGATTGCAAATTTCATAGACTGATAAAGGTATATTCTTGAGTCAATCCAAATACTTGAAAGAGTTACTAAAGAAATTTGGGATGGAGAACTCTAAACCGATAAGCACACCTATGACTACAAATGACAAATTATCACAAAGGGATGAATCTACACCCATTAATCCATCTAGATACAAATCTATGATAGGAGGTTTATTGTATTTGACACTAACCAGACTTGATATTATGAATGCAGTATGTATTGTTTCTAGATTTCAAAGTAATCCTAGAGAAAATCATGAATTAGCACTAAAAAGGATTTTCCGGTACTTACAAGGCACTATAAATCTTGGATTAAACTTTGAATTATGTGCATACACAGATGCAAATTGGGCAGGAGATGTGGATGATAGAAAAAGCACCACCGGAAGAGCATTCTTTCTTGTAAACAGACTAGTTTCTTGGTTGAGTAACAAACAAAGTTGTACATCTTTATCAACAAGAGAATCAGAATATGTTGTAGTAGCAACTAACTATACACAGGTACTATGGCTTAAGCAAATATTGAAAGACATAAAGGTAAAATGCAAGGAACCTATTACTATCTACTATGATAACACTGAAGCAATTGATATATCTAAGAATCCGATATTACATTCTAAAACCAAACATGTTTCTATCAAACTGAATTTTCTAAGGGAAAAAGTTGAAGCTAAGGAGATAAAATTGGTTTATGTGAATACTACAGAGGAGATTGCAGATATTTTCACAAAACCTTTGGCTAAAGAGACTTTTGAATATCTCAAAGATCAGTTTGGAGTCATACCATCACTGGTAGAGACTTAGACAGTTGATGATTGTCATCAACCGGCAGAACTAATAGAGAAATCTTTTATTACGGTCTTTGATGAGGAAGCTACTTCTCAGGGGGAGTAGTTGGTATATTGAATTGATTGGTATTTTGTATATGAACTTGGTTTTATTATAACTTTGGCATTTGATGTTAAAGGGGGAGAGATATATATGGAAAAACACATTATCTTTTGGAGAGATTGATATGAAAACACATGTTGCTCCCAGGGGGAGAGATTGTTGTTGAGGAGAAATTATTACTCTCTGATTTCTGGTTATAATCTTGTTGGAGATTGTTGGTTTTTGATACTTGGCATTTCTATTTTGGCACTTTGATAGTTCTTCCATCTTGTGTTGCCATCAATCCCAAAGGGGGAGATTGTTGGTATATTGGTATGGTTTTGCCATTGATGTCAACACCTACTAAAATACTAGCACTTTGGAGATCCAACAACATTCAGTGGCAAGCAAGTACCTATTGCACAGTTACTGGTATATGGTACACTGGCAAGATATAATGATCACCAAAACATGGAATGGCATGGAAGACACACCGTTATGTTGAAGACATCGTTTGGACATCTTGTCTTGGAGTTTTGATCATTGGTATATTCATAGTTGCATATTTGCTGTTACCGGCAAATAGGTCTAGGGTTACACTGACAGGTTTATCTTTTCTAGATCAACATGGCATGCTATGGAGATGATTAATTATTGTTGTAAATGCATTAAGCTGACATGTTCAATCGGTTATTGCATCGGATATTATATTGTTTGTAAAATGTTTTTATTGTAATATCTTGTAGAGCTGACCTACTAAAATTGGTCTTAGGTTATGGTATAAATGTAAGATGTTACTTGTAAGATCAAATGTGGAATGCGAAAAAGGATTGTGTGAAGGTATATGTGAGATTAAGCAGAGCTATACATGAAGACATCATTTGAAGGTGAAGCTAGGTTTTTGTGAAAGCATATCCGCATTACACCGGTACTGAATCCAGCATATGAAGATGCTATTTTGTGCAGTACATTCTTATTGGATTTAACCATCCAACTATAGTCAGTGTGACTCACATTTTGTGATTGAGCAGTGAGCTCTAGGCTATTGGCCTTTCTGCATGTGCAGACCCCATTTATGTACGCTTACTATCTGCAGTAGTATCATCTGATTGTGGGTAAGGTTTCCCACCATGGTTTTTCCCTTACAGGGTTTCCACATACAAATATTGGTGTTATGTGTTGTGGATGACTTTGTGTTTATGTTTCATGCGCTAATACTTACTAGTATAGCAATTAACTATTAAAACTATCTACTGACATACTTAACTGGTTTATCCATATTAAGCATTAAGTTGGTTAAATTATTTTTGGTTTAAATTCATTTGACAACTGATTCATCCCCCTCCCCCTCTTAGTTGTCCTCGAGACCTAACATTAATATGTATTATATCATAGTGAGCCTAATGACTTGGAGGATGCACATAAGTTTTGGGACAGCCATGAAGACACAATGGATGGGTATGGGACTAATTTTGATCTTAGCATGCAACATACCAAAAATTCATCACCTTTGTTTGATCATGACTGGACAGGACATTTCTTAGTATCTGTTTAAAATTAAGAGAATGTTTTATCAAGATTGGTAGCATTAGTAGGCAAGTTAAAAATTTGATTCGTAGGGTATCAAGAAAAAAAAATGAACCTAATATCTCCCTTGCTGATTTACAAACAATGAAGAAAGCTATGGAAGAAATTAAAAAGGATTACCTCCACATGACTCATGATAGGGATGTAGCTACTAAGGTTTTATATGAAGCTCTTAAATTATATAAGGAGACTAAGGATAAGGTTGAAGAGCTCACCTTGGAGTGTAGAACAACCAAAGTAACTTTGGAGGATGCTCATATTTCATTACTAGAAGCTGAAAATCAGATTAACATCATCAAACAAATTAGAGAACAAGGGAGAAAGGAAAGAGCTAAGGAGATCAAATAGGTAATGGATGAGCTTGACTAAATTTAGGAAAAGTATGACCTTGCACATTGTCCCCTAAAATATGAAATTAGGATCCTGGATCATCAATTTGATTGGATGCAATATAGGGATATTGATGAACCTCAACTGATTGATAACCCACTCTTTGAGATGGGTGTTGATTAGACATTTGATAATCCACTCTTTGAGTTGGATGATAGAGTTTATTCTGATACCATTGATGAAAAACCAACATTAGAAGATGAATTGATCAAAAGGTATGAAGATTCCGTGAGAGGAAATGAAACAAATGTTTATTTGGTGTTAGTTAATGACTATACTTATTCTCTTGTTTGTGAAATTAGATTGTTAATAATTGGTGCAGTTACCGGTTAGGAGGGACCTCAAAGAGATCAATCTAGACCAGTTAGCATGAGTAAACACAATGAAAAAATCAAGATATGATGGAGGCAATGCAAAACTAAGTAAATTATATCATGAAAACTATTTACAATCAACTGGTAACAACTGGGTTATAGAAACTAGCTCACTAGCCTACTAGAACATGCTTAATTACAAAATAGGTCACAATTAGGACCTCAAATCCTAAGATCTATCTCCTATGCTCTATATTTTAGCTTATCTACATTCTAATTCTCAATTATAATGATTTATATGATCCAAGGGTATCTGATCGACACAAAAAGGATCAATTATCGAAGAACAAGACCTACGTGTAAATGATGGTATGATGAAAGGACAAGGATCTAGTCAACTACTGAGGGGGGGGGTGAATCAGTAGATAGAAAAATAATAATAACTTTCACCAAACTCAAAATCAACCTCTTAAAGAAAACTCTAAATTGACAAAATAAACAACTGAACTACAAACACAATATCATTGTAAAGTTTAACCAGTTGACTGTTATAATAGATTAAAAGTAAAACAACTTGAAACTCACAAACATCCAAATACTTTACTAACATAAGTAAAACCTCATTTCAAATTGTTGTCGGTTAACATAACATATCAAAGTGGATTTAGTAGTTAAGCATTTCAACCATAGTAAACTTGACCACAAAAACATTCACCACTTGACACAATATTTTTGACATGGAAACCCAAATGGGAAAAACCATGGTGGGGATGAATACCCACGAGTATTCTAAAGTCTTCTAAAGTTCTCCTTGTTTGGAACCAAGCCTGTTAAAGATTTACAAAAGTCCTGTTAAGAATAGATCCTGTTAGGGACCACCTAGTTAAGGGATTGATTGTAATGCCCTATTAGAATCAATACCCTATGAGGAGTAACCTCAGTAGAGGATTTGAAATCCAAGCTAATGGATCACCTAGTTAGAGAATTTTAATAACACTAATCTTGTTAGAGCTTACCTGATTAGGGGATTTTACTGTTGTAATTGTTAGAAAACAACAAGGGTTTGCTGATCTATTTGAATAGCACTACACTTGCTTGTTTAGATCCTTTTCATGTTCCTATCTTCCTTTACACAAACTATAGATACATGATCCAGTTCGGCAACCACAATCTCACTCTCCACTACAAATTTTTCAACTCTGAAACTAAACAAGTCATCGACCTAATAAACAAATCAATAGGTCAGTAACACAACATAAACCTAATTCTCTCATAGAGATCATAGACAAGTCAGTTCAAGTATGACCGTTGGATTACATAACAATATTTGCACATCATTCAAGATAGCCTCGACCACTCCTTGATCACCTCTTTATCAAACT
This sequence comes from Cryptomeria japonica, assembly GCF_030272615.1. Lineage (NCBI taxonomy): Eukaryota > Viridiplantae > Streptophyta > Pinopsida > Cupressales > Cupressaceae > Cryptomeria > Cryptomeria japonica. The sequence continues at coordinate 689,561,836 of NC_081413.1, forward strand.
CTGTAACTCATCATACGGTTTGCATTACATGCAATGAACTTGCTCATTCCCAAGATAAAAACCGTTATCTCAATGCACCAAAAATACTTTGAAACTCTTCCAATACAACATGCCTATGTGTCATGATTATTACTGCTCATCATCAGATCATAAACCAATACAACCAATTTACCACTTAATCAATTAGGGTTTATCATATCAAGAGGTAGGATTTACCAATTCAACTCACTTCTTCTTAGCAATACTGATTCACTCCACAAACTCACCTACTGGTTACAATTCCCTTCAATAACTCTTCCTACCAATTACAAAACAGCATCATAACAACATCATTATTGGTTACAATTGACTTCAATGACAACATAACATTTCATTAATGCAATCTTCATGCAAATGCCAACAATCTCCCCATTTGGCATCAATGACAATACAAATATCAATACCATTGATTGCTATGATTATGAATAGGAATCCTATTTTAAATATTACCATGTACTCTCCTTGTCTTCAGTTGGTAGCTAGCTGTAGATCTTTTCTCTATCAATCATACAATTATTTTCCCCATAATCATATAGTTCTTCTCCCCCTTTGACAACAATGCCAAAGTGAAAGTAAAACATGCAATGTTAAACTTCACTGCTAAGCATCAACCTGCAACTTGATGCCCACCTTGTGGAATAACTCCACTTTACACCAATCCTACTATAAAATTCTGCAAGTAGATCCAGGACTGATGTACTCTACATCATGCTCAATTGACCTCATGAAGGGGTACAACCCCTAGCTGAATTCTAAGATACTAAAAATTAGTCTTAGGTAGAGGTTTAGTAAATATATCTACAAGCTGCTCCTTGGTAGAAACATGCTCCAATATCACATCTTTACTCTGCACTTTTTCTCTCAAGAAATGATACTTCAATTCAATATACTTGGTTCGTGTGTGTAAAATAGGGTTCTTGGAAATATTTATGGCACTGGTATTGTCACATAAGATCATTACAGGTTCTGAAAACTTCATCTTGAAACCTTCCAGAATGTGTCTCATCTAGATAGCCTGGGTATAATTCATATAAGCTACAACATACTTAGCTTCAGTAGGAGACTGTGATATAGAATTCTAATTCTTGCTGCTCCATGAAACAAGTCTTCCTCCAAGAAAGAATGCTCCACTAGTTGTGCTTTTCCTATCATCAATATTACCTTCCCAGTCTGCATCTATATACACCTTCACTTCAAAGTTACCTGCATATGGATACCATAATCCATAGTCAATAGTGCCTTTCAAAAATCTAAATATCTTCTTGGTTTCTATCTAATGTGTTTCTTTAGGATTCTTCTGAAATCTAGTAACTAGACCAACTACATGAGCTATATATTCGGTCTGCTGTGAACAACATAGTACAATTTCCCAATCATTGACCTATACTCCTTTTCGTCAATAGATGTGGCTTCATCTTCCTTAGACACTTTATAACCTGTAGCCATTGGTGTCCCAACTAGTTTACAGTCACTCATACCAAATGTCTTTAATACCTCTTTCACATATTTAGACCATGTGATGAAAATACCACTCTTCATTTGTTGTATTTGCAAGCCTATGAATTTTTTTATCTCTCCCACTAGAGACATTTCAAACTCACTTTCCATTTCATTTGCAATGCCATTGCTCATGTCATTAGTATCTCCAAATATGATATCATCTACAAACACTTCATTAACTAGTATCTTATCTCCTTCATCTTTGAGATATATGTTGCTATCTTCACTGGTTCTCTGAAAACCTATCTTCATTAGGTGTGAATAAAGCCTTTCATGCCATGCTCTCGGTGCTTTATTTAATCCATATAATGCCTTGTGCAATTTGCATACCATATCTTTTTCATAAGTCAAAGCATAACCATCTGGTTGCTCAATGTATACTTCTTCTTCCAGTATTCCATTCAAAAATGATGACTTCACATCCATCTGATATACTTTGAATCCCTTATATGCTACAAATGCAAGTAAATTCCTAACACCTTCTAGTCAAGAAACTTGTGCAAAAGTCTCACCATAGTCTTCTCCTTCTTCTTGTGCATAACCTTTACAAACCAATCTAGCTTTGTTTCAGACTACTACACCATCTTCATTCAGCTTGTTCCTAAATACCCTTTTAGTACCTATCACATTTTTATTCACCGGTTTGGGTACTAGGGTCCATGTATTGTTCTGCTTAATTTGATCAAGATCCTCCTCCATAGCTTTGATCCAATGATCATCTCCAAATGCTTCCTTAGCAGTTCTAGGCTCAATAGTGTAGATCATACAAGAATTTTCTCTAATTCTTCTTCTAGTTAACACTCCAACATCCTTATCTCCAATAATTTGGTCAGGATTGTGATTGAGTCTCACATACCTCGAAATGAAATGATCATTATCTTTAGGTTCTTCTTCTTCATTAATATCATCTTCTTTTGAATTTAACTGTTCTGGTTGAATCGGTACAACAACATTCTCTTTACCAGTTTCAAGATTCACAAGTTCTAGTTCCAAAAATAGAATGCAAGGATCTTCATCCTTTTTCTCCACACTAGTTTCCCCTAAGACTTCAGGATACTTGTCCACTCGAACATCAGCACTCTCAATGATTCTTTGTGTTAGGTTGTTGTAACATTTGTAGGCCTTAATCTTGGTGGAGTAACCAAGAAATATACCTTCATCACTTTTAGCCTCAAACTTGCTAAAATAGTCACCTCTCTTAATAAAAGATATGCTGCCAAATATCCTAAAATAACTAACATTAGGTGATCTACTATACCAATATTCAGAAAGAGTCTTATCCTTACCTTTTTTTACCAAAATCCGGTTCATAGTGTAGACAGTTGTGCTGACAGCTTCTCTCCAGAAAATTTTTGCTACACCTCCTTGTATCAACATCATTCTAGCAACTTCAACAATTGACTAGTTGTTCCTCTCTGCAATACCATTCTATTGTGGCGTCCTTGGTTCAGAAAGCTGCCATTTGATACCATTTTCTTCACAATATGTAGTGAATTATTCAGAAGTAAATTCACTACCTTGATCAGTCCTCAGACACTTTATCCTCTTACCACTCTCCTTTTCAGCTAAGGCCCTAAATGCCTTTGAATTTACTAAATGCTTTTGTTTTATTCTTCAATAATGTGACCCACATCATTCTTGAGCAATCATCAATGAAGATCATAAAATATTTGTCACCTTGAATACTTTTGGTCCTTATTGGTCCACAGAAGTTTGTATGAACCAAATCTAATAGATGTTCCGATGAAAAAGATTTGCTCTTAAAAGTTGAGGATGCAATCTTTCCCAACTGACATTCCTTACATAGAGCATTAACCGGTTTATCCAACTGAGGAAAACCTCTCACTATCTTGGACTTAGTCACTTTAACAATGTTATCAAAATTTAATGACAAAATCTCCTATGCCAAAGACAAATATCATCTACTTTAGCAATTAAACAATTGTTGACTTTATGATTCAGGTGAAATAGGTTACCTTTACTCTGCTTTCTGGTTGCAATCAGTTCACCTTTTCTCCCATATATTTTGCACATACCATTCTTAAACTCCAATAGGTATCCTTTGTCATTGAGTTGAGCAATACTCAAAAGATTGTGCTTTAGTCCTTCAACCCAGTAGACATCATCTGCACTCCTCTTTCCATTAAGAGAAATAGTTCCCTTACCTTTTACCATGCAGGGTGAGACATTACAAAATATCATAATTCCGCCATCAAATTATTTCAAGGAAAGAAATTTTCTCTGGTCATCGGTCATGTGATGTGAACAACCACTAGGGCGAACTCACAATAATGGTTCCCACTTTTTTGCCACTTTTGACACTAAGATGAACACTTTTAAAATAATCTTCAACTTCTGACAACTATAACTTTTACACTATAAAGAATTTAAAGATGATGTAAATTAGTGATTTGTAGCATTTTGTCTCTAGATTCTGTATATATTTTTTTCAAATTTTTTTTGAAGGATTTTTAAAATTTTTTTCCATCTCCCTCGAAAAGTAGTTTTTAACAACAAACTACATTTTTTAAGAGTGATGTACCTCCCAAAACTCATAACTTTTTTTCTATAAATGATAAAAACTTGATTCTTTTGAATTTTGGTTTGTAACATCAATATCCAGAGCTTGCAGTTGTTTTGATAGTGATATGTTCAATATTTTTCATTTTATTAAGTTTTGAAGTCCGACTAGTCATAATTCTGATATAGGTTTAAGTTTGAACACATAACTTGTTCTATATGTATCAAAATTCAATAGTTTTTTTTTGTTAGAAAGAAGATATCAATACCTAGGGCTTAGATATTTTTTAGATTTTTTTTGAATTAGTTTCCTATTTTTCCCAATGCATTGAACAGAGAAGTTCATGTTTGGTGAAAAACCTATGTTTGGTAAAATTAAAAAAACAAGTTCATAATAAACTCAATATGTAATAATATTATATTCATTGGAAAGCTTTCTTTGAGGAATACAATACTACATTTTGGGTTGTCAAGATCATTCCATTTAAGCCTTCAACCAGAGGTTTGAAGGCCAAAATTATGCAAAAAAATGTAGAAAGCTCCAAAGAAGTGTTAAAAAAGGGGTTTGAATGAAAGGGGGTTAAAGTGAACCCCCCATTTTTAGGGGGGTTCGAATGAAGGGGGGTTCAAGTGAACCCCCCTATATAATTGAGAAATGACATAATCAAGCATTAAAGGTGCTTTGCTCGAAAGAGTGGGTTCGAGCAAAGTGGGGGCTTCACTCGAACCGCAAAGGGTAGTCCATTCGAACACCCCCACTTCGCTCGAACCCCCCTAAAGGAAATTCCCCACTTTTGCAAATTTCCTTCATTGGCAAAAGTGGGAACCAGCTTTGTGAGTTCACCCACTATCAATGATCCAATCATCAGAATTATCTATGCGAGAAACTAAAGCTTTCTAATTAGATGTCTCCTCTTTAATGGCTACAAAGACAAAGTCTTCATTAGCATCGCCCTCAAATTCCTCATCAGTGATACCACCATCAACTGCAATAAGACAATCCGTTTTCCCTTTTCCCTTGTACTTATTGAGTTTCTCTCACTTGTGCTCATTATCACAATTAGGACAGTTAGTTGCAATGTGTCCAGTCTTGTTGCATGCAAAACATTTCAAAGGTAATTTACCTTTGTATTTACCGGTTCCTCTGGGTAACCGCTTGGCCAACAATGCTTCAAGCTCAACCAAACTATCTTCATCATCAACTTCTCTGCTAGATCTAGATTCATAACTATGACTCACATATTTACTTTTCCTCATAGATGGGTAAGAAACTGAAGCTCTAAATGCAAACTCAGATTTCTGAACACTACCATCATAACCATTTAATTGAAAAGTAGTAAGCTTACCAATGATGGATTCAAGGGTTATCTTAGTTTTGTCAATTGACTTTAGCTCCTAAATGGCTACAACTCGAATAACGTAGACCGATAGAAGGGTTCTCAACACCTTGCTAATCACTGTGGCATCTTCCACTTTACCACCAACACTCTTGATCTCACCAACTATCTCTTTTATCCTCTGACTATACTATTGGACATTCTCACCTTCAACCATCTGCATGTCATAAAACTTTCCTCTTAGACTCTCTTCTTTGGTAATCTTCACATGTTCATCACTGCTATAAATCTCTTAAAGCTTCTTCCATACCTCATATGTAGCCTCTTGACCATGAACATCAACATACTCTACATCAGACAACGCACTAATAATAGCCTCCAGTGCTTGATTATTTTCTTGTTGCTCTTTGTTTTGATCATCAGTCATAATCCAACTAGGTGCAACTACTGAGAAGGGTAGGGTGAATCAGTAGATATAAAACTAATAATAACTTTCGCCAAACACAAAATTAACCTCTCAAAGAAAACTCTAAACTGATAAGATAAACCACTGAACTACAAATACAATATCACTATCAAGTTTACTCGGTTGATTGTTATAATAGATTAATAGTAAAACAACATGAAACTCACAAACATCTAAATACTTTACTGACATAACTAAAACCTCATTTCAGATTGCTGCCAGTTAACATAACATAGCAAATTGGATTTAGCAATTAAGCATTTCAACCATAGTAAACATAACCACAAAAAAAATCACCACTTGACACAATATTTTGGATATGGAAACCCAAATGGGAGAAACAATGGTGGGGATGAATACCCACAAGTATTCTGAACTCTTCTAAACTTTGCCCTGTTAGGAGCCAAGCCTATTAAAGCTTTACAAAAATTCTTGTTAAGAACAAATCCCGTTAGGGACCACCCGGTTAGGGGATTGGCTATAATTACCTATTAGAAGCAATACCCTATGAGGAGTAACCTCGGTAGAGGATTTGAAATCCAAGCTAATGGATCACCTGGTTTGAGGATTCAAATAACACTAAGCTTGTTAGAGCTTACCCTGTTAGGGGATTTTATTGCTGTAATTGTTAGAAAACAACAAGGGTTTGCTGATCTGTTTGAATAGCACTACACTTTCTTGTTTAGATCCTTTTCATGTTCCTATGTGCCTTTACACAAACTGCAACTACACTCTCACTCTCAACTACAAATTTGCCAACTCTAAAACTAAACAACTCATCGACCTTATAAACAAATCAATAGGTTAGTAACACAACATAAACCTAATTCTCTCATAGAGATTACAAACAAGTCAATTCAAGTATGATCATTGGATTACTTAATAGTCTTTACACATCATTCAAGATAGCCTTGACCACTCCTTGATCACCGCTTCATTGAAATTTGTAACTCATCACATGGTTTGTATTACATGCAATGAACTTTCTAATTCCCAAGATAAAAACCATTATCTCAACGCGCCAAACAAACTTTGAAACTCTTCCCATACAACATGCATATGTGTCATAATTACTACCGCTCATCATCAGATCATAAACCAATACAACCGATTTACTACTTAATCGGTTAGGGTTTACCAGTTCAACTCACTTCTTCTTAGTAATATCGGTTCACTCCACAAACTCATCTACCAGTTACAGTTCCCTTCACTAGCTCTTCCTATCGGTTATGAAACAATGTCATAACAACATCATTACTAGTTACAATTGACATCAATGACAACGTAACATTTCATTAATGCAATCTTCATGTAAATGCCAACAGTAAGCACAACAAGTTCAACCTCTGCCAAAGATTATTATAATCAACATTCAAGGCTCCACAAGCTACGGAAGGGATTAGGTAGATCCCGATAGATTACAAATGCAAATAGGTCCAGGCAACTGGTACCAAAAAAAGTATCTCAAAAACTTGTAGTGATAACTTGTCAGAAAATGATCCAAATGCTTTGTGGTTTGGGAATAAGGTAGATGATCAAGTCCTCAAGAAAAATCCCAACTCCTCAAGATCCAATGAGCCAATTCTAAAAAATGCAAAATAAAAATCTGAAACTGCAAAACAAAAAGCAAAACAAAAAGGAAATATTTTTGGTTGATGCAAGATTGGCAAGAATCGGGGATGCTCTTGCATCAAACATCTGGGGTTGTTGAAAAAAAGTGTTTCTCTCACTTTGTTGGGGTCAGCAGAAAAAAATGGCGGTCTACCTCTACCTAAGAAATCCAAGATGAATCTTCAACTGGTCTGCCTTTCCACTTTACAAGATACTCCTTATATTGATTGCTCTAGGTACTACACCCAATCCTACTGTCCAAAATTTCTTCGATTTGATCCGGTTCCTTTCGGGGAAACTATTTCTCCAAGTCTACAATGCTGTCCTCACTGAATTCTTGTTCGTGATACTAATGTAGATTTACAATGTTAAATATAGGTAAAATACTCAAACTATTTGGTAACTCCACTTCATATGCATTTCCATAACTGAACTTTCTCAAAATCTTGCAAGGTCCAAAATTCCTCATCTACAACTTGTTATAAGTTCCAACCGGGAAGCTTTCTTTTCTCAGATACACCATCACTTCATCGCCAGCTTCAAATTCCTTGTCTCCTCTTTTCATCTGCTTTCTCCTTATACTTGTTGTTCATGTCCTGCAAACACTGCTTAACTTGAATATTTAAGTCCTTTATGTGATCTACAAATTCTTCTACTTCTGAACTTCTCCAATCTTCACTACTAATATCTCTTAATTTTGATATACCTCTAGGGCATGCTCTGGTAACAATCTCAAAAGATGTCCTTCCAGTGCTCTTCTTTACTGAATTATTGTAGGCAAACTCTTCTTGTGCAAGAATCAAATCCTAACTTCCGGTTTTGTCTCCAACTAAGAATCTTAACAAATTTCCCAGGCTCTGGTTAACTACTTCTATATGTCCATCAATTTGTGGGTGAAAAGTAGAATGAAACTTCAAATTTGTCTTCATCTTCTTCCAAATTGTTCTCCAAAAATAACCAACAAACTTAGTATCTTTGTCTGAAACTATGCTCTTAGGTAATCCATGCAATCTCACCACTTCCTTGGAAAATAGGTCAGCTATATGCACTGCATCTGATGTCTTCTTACAAGATATGAAATGAGCCATCTTCGAGAATCTATCTACTACCACAAATATATAATCATTCCGTCTTTGTGTTTTAGGCAATCCAAGTATGGAATCCATTCTTATATCTTCTCAAGGTCTCTTTGGTACTGTCAAAGGTTGATACAATCCCACATTCTAACTACTACCCTTTGCAACTTGAAAAACTCTATAACTTTGTATATATTTATTAACATCCTTACGAATCTAGGGCTAAAAGTAATGCTCACTCACCAATGCTAATATTTTATAAACACCAAAGTGTCTGGATAATCCTTCACTATGTTTCTCCTTTATTAGATTCTCTCGCATAGAACTCTTAGGTATGCACAACTTAACTCCTCTCAGTAACATGCCATCCTGAATGAAGTAATCCAACCACTTACTTCTATCCACCGTAACTAGTTCTCTACATTCTCTCCAAGATTCTGCAAAATTTGGGTCATCATAATACAAGGTCTTCAACTCCTCAAATCCTAATACTATCACTCTCATCTCTATCAACAAATTCTTTCTTTGACTCAAGGCATAAGTAAATTTGTTATATTTCCCACTTCTATGCTTCAACACAAAGGTGTAACTCTGCAAAAATTCTACCCATCTCATATGTCTCTAATTCAACTTACTCTGATTGTTCAAATACTGAAAATCTTGATGATCCGTGTACAACACAAACTCCTTAGGCAATAGGTAATGTCTCCACTTCTTCAAGGCTTGAACTATGACATAAAGTTATTGATCATATATTGAATATCTCCTCCGAGCATCATTCAATTTCTCATTGAAATAAGCTACTGATGTCCCTTCTTGACTCAAGACTGCTCCTATTGTTTTTCCACTTGCATCATAATCCACTTGAAATACTTTGTTGAAATCCGATAAAGATAACACAGGCTGCTCAGTCACTTTCTGCTTCAGCAATTCAAAACCTTTTTTTTTCTCCATTGGTCCACTTGAATTCCTTCCTATCTCCCCTCATTGTCTCCATCATAGGGTTAAAAACTGAAATGAAATTTCTGTAAACTTCTGGTAGAAACTAGCCAATCCATGAAATGATCTTACCTCTCCAATGCTTTGTGTTGTAGGCCATTCAACAATTGTTTTTAATTTCTCAGGGTCCATCTTTAAACCATCCTAAGATATCACAAATCCCAAATACACTAATTCTTCCTTCATGAAAGTACACTTCTTAAGATTTATCAGCAACTTTTGTTCTCTCAACCTCTGCAAAACTTTTCTTAAATGCAACAAATGATCCTATTTTGTCTAACTGAAAATCAAAATGTCATCCAAATATACAATAACAAACTTACCTAGAAATTTCTTCAATACCTCATTCATCAGCCTCATGAAAGTACTTTGTGCATTAGTCAATACAAAAGGCATCACCAACCACTCATATAGTCCTTCATTGTTGGCCATTTGGAGGAATTAATTATGTGTTGCATTGATATTTTGTCGTTGCTGTCAACACTGGCTGTTTTGGCTGCTTTACCGGTATCCTTCAGGTCCCGATAGGTTGTTTGGTTTCTGGTTGGATTAGATCATGATGATCCAGTATATTCTTTGGTATGTTTGGCTTATGGAATTGGCTTATTTATGCTACTCAGATTCATGTTCAGTTAGTTGGTTTTGATTTCGTGATTGGATGCTACCTTGTTTGCTGGCAAGCTTGGTTTGTTGTTCTGGCAAGGGTTTCACCAACAGAGATTTATTCAAGATCTTTGATATTATGCATTAGTGGTCTCGGTGTGGTTTCTAGTAGAGGTTCAGGATGTTGATGGTGATCATGTTTGAGACCTCATTGATTGGGATCATTTATTTAGCATGTGTGGACCTCAATTGGGTCCCAGTTTATCTAGGTTATGGACTGACTTAATGTAACGTGTGGATTGGACTTCTCAATGTGTTTTCGATATGTCTTATGGGTTGGCTATTATTAGTTTGGTCTCAGGCTGACATATCGTGTAATTATGTAATTGTTTTATTGTCTGGGGGTTGACCTAATTGTTTGTGGTCAAGGGTTTGTACATATATGATTTAAGATCTCATTGTAGATCATGTGAGGATATATGCGAGCGAATAATGTAATAATCATTCAAGTAGAGTATTTGGTTGATCATTGGTGATCGAGTTGGGTTTATGTAAGAGGATTTAGTCCTCTAGTATTGAGCTTAACTGAAACTATACTTAGGTATAGGAGATGTTATCCTTGCAATTCATTCTTTCTTCTAGATTGTAGTCAGGATTTATATATAGTCAGCGAGACTCATTTTGTGATGAGTAGTGTGCTCTAGGCTATTTGCCTTCCTGCGAGTACAAGCCCCTCATTTGTAATCACATAATTACTGTAGAAGTATTATCTGACTGTGGGTAGGCTTCCCACCGTATTTTTCCCCTTTACCAAGTTTTCCACGTACAAATCTTGGTGTCATGTGGATGGTATTTATTCTCTGATTATTTTTTATGCTTAATTGGTATATCTGCTATTTTAGTAATTGGTTTATGCATTCCAGTATTGATCTTTTGTGTTCTGGTATTAAAGTTTTAATTTCTTAAGGTTTTGGTAATTTGAGACAACTGATTCACCCTGCCCCCTCCTAGTTGTCTTCCAATTATTTGAACTGTCTAACAATTGGTATCAGAGCTTTGGTCCTCTCTGCAGAAGCTTAACCGCTTCAGGAAGATCCTATGGCGAGAAACAGTTCAAGTTCATCTAGTTCATATATTGCTATCTTTCAGAGAGATGTTCTTAGGCTTGATGGAACAAATTACATAGTGTGGAGGATTTATATGGAGACTCATCTTAGATATCTTGGTAAGGAAATTTGGGAAATCATAGAGAATGGTGTTACATCTTATAATCCGGCATCTGGAAATCCTCCTCTGGAAAAATTGGATAAGGAGCTTTAGAATGACTGTAGAGAAAGAGAAGCCCTCTTGTGTGCACTTTTTGATTAGTAAATAATGGGATTATCTAACAAATCATTTGCAAAAGCTATATGGGACAAGTTGGAGACTCTTAATGAAGGTGACCCTACTATTAAGATTGCTAAACTTGATGGTTACCGGGTGAGATATGAAAACTTGAAGATGGAAGAAGATGAAAGGATTAACGCATTCATGGAAAGGGTAAATGAGATTGTTATGGGAATTCAATATTGTGGTGAAATTCTGAGTGAAGATGAAATAATTTCTAAAGTTCTGAGAGCTTTACCACCAGCTTACAAGATGAAGGCTACCAAAATTAATGAATTGAGAACAATAGCTAATACTTCTATCAATAGAGATACCTTGGTTGGGAAATTATCTTCTTTTGAGCTTGAAGAATTTGGACTTTTTGGAGTTGTGAAGTTTGAACCTTGTTTTCATGCATCTACATCAACCAGAAAACAAGATTGGAAAGATTTATATGCAAAGGAATTGGATGATATTAAGAGAGAAGATGAGTAATTTGAGAAACTTGAAGCCCTATTTGCTAGAAGAGTACCTAAAGGACTGATATGAAGTAAGTATGAAGGAAAAGAACCTTTTAAATATTTTACATGTAATAAGATAGGTCATTTTGCATCTAGATGTCCTAAAAGGATTTCAATATTTGAAGAGAGAGCTAGAAGATCTTTTAAGCCTAACCCTAGATATCAGAACAAGTATAAGTAAAAGAAAAATAGAGATAAATCATGATATATTGTGGATGAGGAAGGTGTGACTGATTCTGATGACGAATCGACACAAGACTCTGCTAGTGCTTCCGACAATGGGAAGGAATATGTGATCCTGACTATCAAGGAAGATATTATAAGACTAGAAGAGAATGTACCTGAAGAGAAGGCACTTGCAACTAAAATTGAAGATAAGGATGAATGGGAAATTGATGGTGGATGTTCACATCATATGACTGGAGATAAAAGGAAGTTTCTATCATTGCAAGAATTTGATGGCAGTCTGGTTAGATTTGGAGATGACAAAGCATGTATGATCAAAGGAAATGGAACTATATCATTGGATGGTAAGAACAATACTGATAATGTTTATTATGTTGAAGGTTTAAGACATAATATTTTGAGTGTAGGATTGTTGGTGGATAAGGGATTTCAATTACAATTCAAAAATGGAAAATGCAAAATCATTAATAGATCTGGTTTGGAGATTGCAACCGATACTCAGACAAAAGGTAATATATTTCATTTGAATTCCGGTGAGAAGAAATGTTTGATTGCACAAATTGATGAGAGTTGGCTATGTCATAAAAGGCTATGTCATGTGAATTTTGATTGCATGGTAAAGATTAGTTCAACTAAGGCAGTTAGAGATATACCTAAAGTTGTGAAGCCCTATAATCTGGTATGTAAGGAATGTCAAATGGGAAAATAGGTAAGAACCTCTTTTAAGAGTATACAAAACAAATATAATGATATTATTGATCTTATTGATACTAATTTGTGTGGCCCTACTAGAGTTAAAAGTCTTCAAGGTGATAGATATTTTATGCTAATCATTGATGATTATTCTAGAATGATGTGGGTTACTTTTCTAAGGGAGAAATTTGAGGCTTTTAAAAAGTTTACAATTTTTAAAGCTAAAGTTGAAACTGAGACAAGATTGAAGATTAAATGTTTAAGGTCAGTTCACGGTGGAGAATTCACATCTAGTGAGTTTAATAACTTTTGTGAGAGGCATGGCATAAGGAGACAATTTTCTTCTCCCCAGACACTTTACCAGAATGGAGTTGGGGAAAGGAATAACGAAACTATCTTGGATGCTTCTAGAACAATGATGATAGAAAAAAATCTAGCTAATATCTACTGGAGAGAAGTAGTGAGCACAACAATTTATACATTCAACAAAGTACACATCAAAGAAGAAATAGATAAGACACCTTATGAATTATGGTTTGGCAATACACCTACAATTAAATATTTTAGAATCTTTGGTAGTAAATGTTATATTAGGAGAGATGATATCATTGAAAAATTTGATCCTAGATGTGATGATGAAATATTTCTTGGTTATTCTAATGAAATCAAAGCATATAGATGTTATAGCAAGAGTTTGCAGAGAATTATGGAGAGTGCTAATGTCAAGGTGGATGAGCTAAATAGAAGTCAAATCAGAGTTTATGAGGAAGAACAGATAGTGGAAATGATCATAACTGATCCTGTAACACCTTTACTGGAACAAAATTTTGAACCAATTACTCTGATAGTATCATAAAATTTAATAGTAACTAAAGAATTGGGAAGAGGAATAGAGAATCAGAAGACTCCTAGGTATGTGAGATTGAATCATTCAAAATATTAGGTCATTGGAGATAAGAACAATAGAGTGATGACAAGAATTAGACTGGAAACTAATTTGGTATGTTTAATTTCTCAAGTTGAGCCCGTATCAGTAATTGAAGCATGTAAATATGAATGTTGGATGAAAGCTATGGAAGAAGAATTAGATCAGATAGAGATGAATAACACATGGACTTCAGTTCCCTAGCCTAAAAATAAGAATGTTATTGGAACTAAATGGGTTTTTAGGAATAAATTGAATGCAGATGGACAAGTAGTAAGGAAAAAGCTAGATTGGTTTGTGAAGGACACTCTCAGATGGAAGGAACTGATTATGGTGAAACTTTTGCACCTATAGCTAGGATTTAAGCTGTAAGATTATTTATTGTCTATGCTACACATTAAAACTATAAGGTTTATCAGATGGATGTTAAGTGTGCCTTTCTGAATGAGGATCTTGATGAGGAAGTTTATATTGATAAACTTGATGGTTTTTCACTTTCGGATGATAAAAACATGGTTTGCAGGTTAAGGAAAGCTTTATACGGATTGAAACAAGCACCTAGAGCTTGGTATGCAAGGTTAGATAAATATCTTTTGAATCCTAGTTTCACTAAAGGTAATGCTGACAGTAATCTATATTATAAATTCATTGATGATGATATACTGATTATTGAATTTTTTGTTGATGGCATTATTTTTGGAGGTGAAGTTAAGTTGTGTATGGAATTTTCTGAAAATATGGAGAAAGAATTTGAAATGTCTATGATTGGGGAAATGAATTTTTTCTTAGGTTTGTAGATTACTCAGACTGATAAAGGTATTTCCATTTGTCAAACTATGTATGCTAGGGAATTGTTGAAGAAATTTGGTATGGAAAACTCTAAACTGGTAAGTACTCCTATTGTTACAAATGAGAAACCGAGAAGGAAAGATGCATCTGCACCAATAAATCCTACAAGATACAAGTCTATGATTGGAGGTCTACTATACTTGACTCATACTAGGCATAATATAATGAATGATGTTTGCATTGCATCAAGATATCAAAGTGATCCTAGAGAAAATCATGAGTGCGGTGAAAAGAATTTTTAGATACTTACAAGTTACATCTAAATATGGTTTGTGGTACCCTAAGGATGATGACTTTACATTATGTGCATATATAGATACAGATTGGGGAGGTGATGTTGATGACTGAAAAAGTACTTCTGGTGGAGCTTTCTTTCTTGGAAAGAAGTTGGTTTCATGGATCAACAAGAAACAATCATGTAATTCTTTATCTACTGTTGAAGCTGAGTATGTTGTTGCTACTACTAACTGTACACAAGTTCTATGGATGAAACAAATGTTGAAGGACATTACAGTGCATTGCATTGGCCCAGTAGTTATTCACTATGATAATTCTACTACTATTGACATATCAAAGAATTTGATATTTCACTCTAAGACAAAGAACATATCTATCAAGTATAAATTTTTGAAGGAGAAAGTGGAAGAAAATGAAGTTAGACTTGTTTATGTGAACACTAAGGAGAAAATGGAAGACATTTTCATTAAAACTTTTCCTAAAGAATCATTTGAGTACCTCATAGATAGATTAGGGGTTTCTGCCCCTCCAGTAGAAAATTGATTGATGTTATTTGGCATCAATCCGGTATACATTTTTAGAGATATCATTCATTCTGGATTGATTTGGGGATACTACTGCTCAAGGGGAGTAGTTAGTTTTGTGATTCAATGGTTTATGTTTTTGCTTTGATATTTATGTCAGGTTTTTGGCATTGATTTCAAAGCGGGAGAGATATTCATGTGAAAGACTTAAGGGATATATACATTAGGAGGAGAAATTTCAAAACTTCATTTCTATATTCTTGGATGGGAGATTTGTTTGGTTTTTCTTGGCACTTGGATTTTTTTCACTAGTGTTGCCATCAATGCCAAAGGAGGAGATTGTTGGCCATTTTGAGGAATTAATTATGTGTTGCACTTATGTTTTGTCATTGATGTCAACACTAGTTGTTTTGGCTGCTTTACCAGTATCCTTCTGGTCTTGGTAGGTTGTTTGTTTTATGGTTGGATTAGATCATGATGATTTGGTATGCTCCGATATGTTTGGCTTATGGAGTTAGCTTATTCATTCTACTAATATTCATCTTCAGTCAGTTGGTTTTGATTTGGTGATTGGATGTTATCCTGTTTGCTGGAAAGCTTGGTTTGTTGTTCCGTTGATGGTTTCACTGGCAAAGCTTTGTTGAAGATCTTTGATATTATACATAAGTGTCATTGGTATAGTTTCTAGTAGAGATTCAGGATTGTTAGGACCTGAAGGCAACTAAGAGGGGGGGGGTTGAATCAGTTGTCTATTAATTTCAACCCAAATATAACTTAACCAAACTTAATGCTGGTAGATAGTTTAACAGTTAATAACAGTACCGATAAAGTTTAATGCATGAAATAGAAAGACAAATAGAATACACAACACATAACATAGTTCTTTGTACTTTGAAACCTTACCCATAATCAGATGATACTACTATAGATAGTATGTGTGTACAATATGGGGTTTGCACATGCAGAAAGGCCAACTGCCTAGAGCTCATTGCTTAATGACAAAATGAGAGTCGCACTGACTACAATTGGATGGTTAAATCCAATGATAATGTACTGCTCAAAATTGCATCTTCATATGATGGATTCAGTATCGGTTAAGCTCTGATTTCCTTCTTTATACCTTCCTTAAATCTTCAAATGATGTATGTGTGTATAGCTTTGCTTGTATTTGCATATACCTTAATACAATCCTTTTTCGTACTCACTACTAATCTCACAAATGAGATCTTACATATATACCAAAACCTAAGACCAAATGTGTAGGTTGGCTTACAAAGAATATTACAATTAAATCAATTAAAAATGAATCAATATGTGATGCATGATGTCAGCTTAATGCATTTACAATAATAACAAATCATCTCCATAACATGTCATGCTGATCTGGAATAGATAACACTTGCCGGTTCATAACCTAGACCTATTTGCCAGTAACAACAAATATGCAAACCCGATTAGACCAATGACCAAATCACCCAAAAAAAGTGTCCAAACAATGTCTTCAACATAACCAAGCAATCTCAAGATGATAACAGATCATCCTCAGTGTCGATGAACAATATAACTTCCCGGTGAACTAGATACCGGTGACTGTGCATAAGTCACTGAACATGGCGATGAACATAACCAAGATCTCCAAGTGCTGATAAGTGTTGACAAATATTTACATCAATGACAAAACAAATGCAACACATCCAAAATACCAACAATCTCCCCCTTTGGCATTGATGGCAACACAAGATGGAAAAACTATCCAAGTGCCAAAACAGAAATGCCAAAAACCAAAAAACAACAATCTCCCAAAGAGATCATTAACCAGAAATCATAATACAGATACAAACAGTAACAATATATTCCCAATGAATAATCTCTCCCCAAAAGATAATGTGTTTTCCATAGATATCTCTCCCCCTTTGACATCAAATGCCAAATACAAAAACTAGATAACACAATTCATAGAACTTATTACAAAATACCAACTTATTAATATATCCAACTACTCCCTCTAAGAAGTAGCTCTTGTAATACCCTAAAAATGGTCATCTAAACCATGAGCTTCTAATCTCGACAACATCACCAAGGTCCTAACCAAAGGCAATTAAATAAATCTTGAGCACACAATTAATTAATTCTTCAATCATCAAATGTCACATGGCAAACTTAATCAACCAATATTAATTAAATATTTATTTAATTAATTGGTCATTCCAAGTAAATCATTTTAAACAATTATCTTATTTATTTTATTGAATATCCTAGCATATTTAATGAAATAAATCAATTTTCCATCAAATCTTCAAAAAAGGAAATAAATCCAAAAAAGGAGTTAATTGACCAAGAAAGAATTAAAATTTGAGAAAAGAAAGAATTAAAATTTGAGATAATCTCGAAAAATAAATTAAAAATTGATAAATAATCTCAAAGAAAGAAAATAAAACAATTAAATATTAAAATTGAATGAAATAGAGAATAAATCAGTTTTTTCCTGATTTTATCTTAATTTTAGTTCAATTTCCTTTAAAAGTGAGAAAAGTATCCAATCAAATCAATTCACCTGGATTGTGCTTCCTCTTTGAAAATCTTGACCGCTCATCATGATTTGATCTCACCCTTTGGTTTCTTTTTGAATTTTCTATAAATTCATGCTCTCATCTCTCATTCAAAAATCCTGGAGAATATATTGTTATTATGTTGTTTTTGTTCTAGGTTCATTAAGAATTTGCATTGAGATATTTCATATTAGTTATTTTATATATTTCTTAAATCATGTTAGATTAATCTTGCATATCTAGCTTACATCTTGCATCCATTTAGCTCATATTCATGCTCATATAGATTTAAAAATCCTTTGTTTAGGTGTTGTCTAGTCATTGGATAGCTTAAGCTATCTGAGAGCAATCTAAACTTGTATCTACTAGAAGGCAATGGGTCGCTTTGTAATGGTTTATTATTCATTGATTATTTATTTACTAACCATGTATCTAATGACTTAATTGAAGTGTTGTGTATTCCAGATATAGATATAGGTCCACTTTTCACACACATTTTTGGTGCCCACTGTGGGGTAGGAAACTAATTTTTCGGCCTCAAAATCATTTTTTTTATCTTGCAGGTTTCATTCGTACAATCTCTGCGAAATATCGTACGAGTAGTATCACTGCATCATACGACATTATATTGAAGCTTGTTATTTGTTGTACGAATCAGAAAATGGTGTCGTACGACATACTGTTCTGATTATTTGATTTTATCTTCTATTGTCCTATGCTCAGTTCTGACTCGTATGATAAAAGCCTTTTGTCATTTCATTCTATGATAATTGTCATACAATGTTGTATTCTGTTGGGTTAAAACAAGTTTCACTTTTTAGGTCTTTTGTCAAATTTTGATTACGCTAACGCTAATCCTGGGTCGTCTTCTGTTTGCCTGATATTTTCACAGCTTAACTAGTTTCTTGTAGAACGCTTGTCAAAGAATTTATCAATCGAACATATGCCTGTCAGAGAATGAAAACAACATGACTACTAATATGTTGTTTTTGTAGGTTGCCTAAAGAGAATCAACCAAACATCGTGTATTCTTTAAATTCTTTTTTTTAGGCACCTAACTTGCTATCTGGTTAAAGAACAAATCTGTATTTCGTGTTTTAAGTAAATTCTAAGAGGTAGGAGAGTATGATCTTGTCTTTTTACACAATCAGAAATCCAGACCCTTGAGGCACTTTCTTTGTTTGAAATTTGTACATCTTTAGCAGGCCTACCCTCCTGAGGAGCTTAAAAACTCTTAAAGTCGTTACGGTCCGTATGAGGGGAACGACCTAAGTGGGAATGACTAAATGCCAATTACTCCAACCCACTATAAAATAAATGTGATTTGATGAAAATCAAGTCAACGACAATGCTTGGGAATAGCTCTCCTCAGTACCCTCAAGTATATTGAACATTGGTTTTCAAGGCTGGGAGACCTCTTAATTGAGTTTATACCTTGAAGTGTTGAACGAACCCCTTGCTAGATCCAATTAAAATTAGAAGCTACCCAATTCACCTCCGAAAGGTTGATAATCTTTGTGCAAGAGAGATAGTAGCTCTCCCAAGACACTTGCCATATCGTGCCCCCATTAGCATTTGGATTTAGCTAATACAACGTTGAGAATCCATTGCATGAGACGCAGCAGCCGTATTCTAATTAGCTATTGTGTGTGTACCTAAGTCAACAAGCAAAATTTTTCTTCTCTAAGCCAACTTCCATAGGGTTTGCATGTTGTGATTGGAGTTACTATTCATACTGCATGTTTTCTATGTTTTCATCCCTCAAACTAAAACTAGAATACTAAAAATGGAGAAAACAAATCAAACAACTCAATGATAAACTCTTTCCATGTTAGAACTAGTCTACCCTAACTCAAATTTTTTTCCAAAACTAGTCTATCCTAGTAAAAAATCAGTCCATCTCAGAATTGGTCATACGAAGTCGTCATACTCAGCTATTGAAAAACTCACAATTTTTGTCTCTATTCTATTAACAATCATACGAACCTAATTATTTATCATCTTGTACCATATCTTGTGTTGTACAAGTCTGATGATCTGTCGTCTGAGCTCAATCCTCTTTCGTACAAAACCTAACAGTCTATCGTTTCAAGCTAAATCCTGTGTCGTACGAGACAAAACTACACTGAATCTTTTGTTGTTCGGGACATGCCCATTTGTCATACGGTACTAGGTAGAAACTCATACGAAACAAAACTGTTATTTTCCTGAAGCTGTTATACTGTCGTATGGTCTTAGAAATCCTGTCATACAAATCTTTGAGTTTATCAGTCTTGAACAGTAAAAGCTGCCTAAAATAGCCTACAACAAGCATAAAACTGGTCATCATTCCTCTGAGCATAAAACAACCTTGATAGTGTACCCCTGTCATTACGTTGCATGATTTTGCCAATCATCTCTCAGCTAGTTCAAACAACATCTTATCAAACCTAAGTTAACTTAGATAACATCTTACACAGGATAGATCATTCCTGAAACCAGACCAGATCTTAGTAACTTCTCTCAATGACTACGTTAAATGAAATACTAGCTACAATTTGATCTTGACTTCTATGACACATCTAGCTCTCACTCATATCGGTTACAAATGCCTATTCAAACCAGAAACTCTTGTGGTAAAATAGACAAAGAAAAAGAAAAACCCTTTTTGTCAAATGAAAATCCATTCTTTGTAAAAAACCTCTTTCCAAATAAACCGTCCTCATCACAAATACTAGTTTATGATCTACCAATCCTTGTTCAGCCCCTATCTCCCACCATGTCTGGAGAAAGGCAAGAAAGATAAGCTAGTAAACGAGACACTCACAACAACTTCAGCAATCACGCCACTAATAGTGAGTCCTCATCAAATGAGTCCAAACTCCCTGAGCCTCCCGAGTTTGAAATACATAAATGTCAGAATGATAAGGAGTTCTGAAAAATGATGAAGGTCATCATGGATAGGGAAAAAGAAGACTATTTCCTAGAATTAGCAAAGCAAGGTTCCAAACTTCCTACTAGTTATAATTTGGAGGCCCTTGTCACTAAAAAGGAAGAGACACCATTGAGAAGGATAAACAAACAAATGCAAGCATTACAAACAGAGGTCACAAAACTAAAAAACAATATTCTCTGGACACAATATGCCCATTCCCATCTGACAAAAACCTTTACATGCCTCCATTTCTCTCAAGATTAGAAATGCCTAAGTTTGACAAATATGATGAGAATACAGACCCCCAAGATCATATCAAAGAATTTTGTGTTTTATGTATGGAGTTCATGCACGACCAAACATATCTCATGCGCCTTTTCCCGAGAAGTTTAGGGGGCAAGCTATGGAATGGTTCTCAAGTCTACCCATGGGAATAAAAACTTTAAAATAATTAATCCAACTATTCCTACAACAATACTCCTACAACATTCATCACCCGATCACCATGATAGAGCTTTGTAATACCAAACAAAAGATAGGAGAACCCTTCCTCACTTTTCTCCAATGATGGAGAAAGATGTTCTCTAGATATTCATGGACTATCCCAGATCTTGAGAAAATGGATATCTTTGTCAACAACCTAATCCCTGAATTAAAATACAATGTCCAGCTGCAAGTACACCCTTCATTCAACAAAATGGTAGATAACACCCTCAGAATGGAAAATGTGCTTATAAAAAAGGGAGATATATCGCTTTGGAAAGAAACATCACAAGGTTCTAGTTCTAAAGAAAAGAACAAATACTGAAAATACAGAAAAGATAACAATAGGAATGTTGTCAGTGATGAAGTGGTAGATACCATCCAAGCAAAAAAAAAATCCACAATATTTTACTTGGCCATTGGCACGCAAGCACTCAAGGCGGCTAAAACTGCGGCAGAAAATCCTTCGAAGAAAGCAAGAGAATGGTTTAAAGAAAAGCCTTGGCTCTCAAAACCTAAGCGTGATTTTACTCCTCTCGACGAATCATATGAATCGGCTTTTAAAACCTTATTGGCAAATAATTTGATAACATTGCTAGACAATTCTAGACCATATGACCCAAAAATTAGAACCAAATGGTGGAGAGAAAATGAATACTATGACTACCATCGGAACAAGAGACATAACATAAAAAATTGCATGAAACTCCGACATGAAATCTAAGATCTCATTGATGTAGGCAAGATTGTTGTTGGGAATCACGCGACTAATGCTGATCATAAGGCCTTTAAAGATCCCTTACCAACTTATGAACAAGGAGATTCCTCAAAATCAAAGGGAGGAGCTAGAGTCAATTATACCTACACTAACAACGATAATGCGATCAACATAATTGAATATTCTTACCCTGAATATTGTAATGTGATCATAATCCAAGATAAACAAAATCAAGCAGAAACTACTAATGTTGTGACTCGTGCTGAAAGGAAGATTACTCTCCCAGGAGCTAGTTCCTCAACTTTCGATCAAACAACATCAAATTTACCAAACAGACAAACAAACACAATCACGACCAAATAAAAATAGCTGGCTTTATCATCTTCTCTTGGTTATAGTATTGTCGAACAATTGAAGAGAACCAATGCTCAAATCTCCATTTTGTAACTGCTTAAGATCTCTTTTGGTCATAGAGAGGTCCTAGACAAGGCTCTACTTACCACCAGTGTCCCTAAAGATTTAGACATAGATTGGTTTCAATCTATGGTGAGTCACCTGACTTCACCTCATTATCTAATTTTCTCTGAAGAAGATGATAACTCACTGAGTCACCCACATAACCATCCATTACACATTAAAGCCATGATCCATAAACACCAAGTTAAACATGTTTTGATAGATGGATGCGGTGGGTTGAATATTTGTGCCTACAATCTACTGACATGGTTGGGATTTTCTGCAAACGTTATTGATCCAACAAAGAAAATAACAATCAAGGCTTATGATGAAGAAGAAAGAACCTCTAAGGGTCCAATACAATTACCGATCAGGGTAGGACCTGTAGAAAGAGATATCATTTTTTAAGTCCTAGATCTTCATCTTTCATACAACATCTTACTGGGTAGGCCATGGATTCATGAAATGAAAGCAGTACCATCTACATATCATCAATGCCTGAAATTTCCTTATAATGGAGTTGAAGTCAACATTCCTGCCAATACAAGCTATACCTACAATGCATTAACGTAGATTGCTGATGCTTTTGTTCCTCATAATAGAGCAACCTCTATAACTAAAAGTTCAGAATCTTTGCTGAAAGATTTAAAAAAGAAATTGAAAATCACAAACACTAGCATAGATGGCTACAAAATAGAGTCTATACTCTCACTAATGTCTCTTCCTTCATCACCAAAACAGTCGGGAAAACCATCAGAGGTTATGAAGCCACAAAGATTCAAATCCAAAATTTATTTATGATGGTATCTTTATACAATCCTCTACTTCTCTTGCAGGTGAAATAGAAGAAGATAGTGCAAACAAAGAAATATGACATTGTGAGATTTCCTCGACACAATATGGTCCAGGCTATAAGATGCTTCAATGCATGGGATATTCAAGTATTGGTCCTCTAGGCAAACATCAAGAAGGTATTATTGAACCTATTTAGTTACAAACCAAGTCTGCCAATGATAAAGCTGGACTAGGATATGATCCAAGAAAGACATCAAATCAGAAGCACACGTCCCACCATCCACTTAAGTGGAACTACCTTTTAACAACACAAGAAATTAATACTCAACAAACTCAGGAAGAGTTTGATGATGAACAAAAATAATTGGCCACCTAGAGAGAGGAAAGAGATGGTAATCAAGTTCCAATTATATCAGCTATAATACCACAGGAAGTAGAAGTCCCAAAGGATATGAGAGACGAAGTATACAGAATCAGAGAATTGTTTGCACCGCTTAACATTCTGATCACATATACTGGCAGACACCAAGTAGATGATTCAGAAACTGATTCAAATGAGTATGAATGGGGTCCTGACCATCTCTCAGATACATCTACTATAGAAACCCCTAAAGAATCCAGTGATATCACAAATGATGCACAAGAGTTGATATGCCTAAGAATGCAAAGGGAAATGGAAGAAATCAGACTAAAAAGATAAGAAGACTATGAACAACAGCTGGAGGAAGAATGAACACAAGCAATTTCTTCACCTACAAACTCTCCTTCTAATGAGATAAGAAAAATCAGGTATGGAACTATAAAAGAAGAATCAGAAGCTACAGAAACAGAACCAGTCATCAGTCCAGAAGAAGCTGAATGGAACAGATGAAAGGGGTTAACAGAACCATCAAGGTCATGTCCATAAGTGTGTCAAATACAAATACTCAATGAACTAAATCATGAAGGAACTTGCAGCATCAAAGATGTGGGTATTGATACTATATATACTTTTACTAAGCTAATTGAATACGAGTTAGAAACTTCATCTTATGACCTTGATAACTCAGACATGAGCTCTATTTATAACAAAAATTATTCAACAATGCATTATGACTACTTTGTCATGAATTTTGAGATATTGTTTGTTGACCCTGTTATTGTCACACCATGGTATGTAGTCCAGTCTGAAGTAGCTGATGATGCTAGAAGTAGGTCGGTTGGGTTAGGTCCAATAAATACTAACATGAATTTCAATAATCATGTCGTAGCGCTTCCTGGTCTTGAGACACATATGCAAGGTAGTCTTCTGGAACTCGATTGGTCGGTTCAAAGCCATGATGATAGTACCATGAACTCCCTTGAGCCTATTCCAACCTTATCCTTAATACATCCCAAACTGACTGATTGTACTCTTTATAACCAACCCTTGAATGTACCTACTTTTGCCAATGACTATACGTTAGCCTATTATCTCAATGCAGTTGAACCCATGAACTCTTCCACCAATGAGAAGAGTGAAAATAGGATTGAAATAGATATTAAGTATCTTAGTCGCAAAAATAAGAAAAATAAAAAATAAAAGACCTGATGGCGAAAACCACATTGTGGCGGTATCAGAATCTATAAAAGAGAAAATAAAGGACGTACCTAAAGGTGAAAACCTCTATGACGCATCTGAAGGTGAGATACTTGATATAATTCCAAGTCACTTCCAGGAGAGATCTTCCATATTGATTGAGCCAACTCAGCCAGTGAACATTGGGAGTCAAGAGACACCACACATCATTCATTTAGCTCAATCACTATCAGCATAGGAGTTAAGAGATTTCAGCAACCTTTTTTTAGAAAAGAAGATCAACTTTGCATGAACATACTCAGATATGCCAGGACTAGATCCTGATCTCATCATGCATCATCTCTCTATTACACCAGGAGTTAAACCAGTCAAGCAAAAACTTTGTAAGATGCATCCTCATGTGGCACTGCTAGTCAAAGCTGAACTAGAGAAATTGCTAAAAGCTAGATTTATCAGAGCTATAGACTACGCAGAATGTATATCAAACATAGTACCTGTATCAAAGGAAGACAAATCTATTAGAGTTTGCACAGACTTTAGGGATCTTAACAAAGCATGTCCAAGAGACAATTTTCCATTATCCAACATTGACATAATAGTAGATATGATTGCTGTATATGGGATGTATTCATTAATGGATGGATTCTCTGGTTACAATCAAATCAAGATAGCACCTGAAGATCAAGAAAAGATAGCTTTCATGTGTGCATGGGGAACCTTCTGCTGGAATGTTATGTCATTTGGGCTAAAGAACGTAGGAGCAACTTACCAAAGAGCAGTAACCACTATCTTCCAAGATATGATGCATAAAAACATGGAAGATTATGTTGATGACACCCTAGTAAAAACCATGAAGAGATCTACACATATTCAATAACTAGGCCTCATACTAGATACAATGGAAAGATTCAAGCTCCGGTTAAATCCTAAAATGTTTGCATTTGGATTAACATCAGGAAAGTTCCTTGGTTACATAATTTCAAAAAAAGGAATTGAGGTTGACCCTGAAAAGGTCCAAGCTATAATGGAAATACCTCCACCCAAGAATATCAGTCAAATGAGAAGTTTACAGGGCCATCTTCAGTCAATAAGGTGCTTTATATCTCAGCTAGCAGACAAAGCTCAATCCTTCACAAAGGCATTAAGGAAAGGAGCTCAATACAACTGGGATAAAGATTGTGAACAAAATTTAAAATAGATCAAAAAACATCTTTCTAATCCACCCATATTAATGCCACCGATTCAAGGTAAGCCATTGATTCTATACATATCAGCTATAGATACTTCACTGGGGACACTTCTGACACAACAAGATGACAATAAAAAGGAACAAGCTATCTATTACATCAACAGAACATTGGTGTTGTATGAAATGAACTACACTATAATAGAGAAAGCATGCTTTTTATTGGTCTTTGCATCACAAAAATTAAGGCACTATATGTTAGCACACTCTATTAAGCCGGTAGCCAAGATTGATCCACCTAGGTATCTTCTCAGTAAAGAAATGCTTATGGGGAGACTGGCCAAATGGGTCATGGTTCTTACATAATTTGATATTGAATATGTAGAACGTAAAGCCATCAAAGGATAGGTTATTGCAGACCAACTTGTTGATGCTCCACTTGAAGACAGTCAACCTCTGCACATAGAATTCCTGGATGAATCAATCATGTACCTTACTAAACAATCATGGAAGATGTTCTTTGATGGGTCTTTCACTCAACATGGTTTTGGTACCGGAATAATTTTTATTACTCCTCAAAAATATTCAATTTCGAAAGCTTACAAGATTCTCTTCCCTTTCACAACCAACATTGTAGAATATGAAGCTTTGGTAAATGGGATCAAGTTGGCCATCGAGTGGAAGATTGTTGAATTACATATCTATGGAGATTCTCAACTCATCATCAACCAAATCAATGACCTATATCAGACAAGAGATGAGAAACTGATACCTTATAAGAGAATGGTGGATGATCTCAAGAAATACTTTACCTTTGTATCATTTTAGCAGATCCCCAGAACAACAAATAGAGTAGTGGATGTAATGGCCACTATGGCATCTATACCATAGCTACATGAATCTAATTTTCACTTTGAATTCCTGGTGGAAGAGTTACATTATCCTGCCTATGATTCTCCTGAGTCCTAGATGGTCTGTTCTATTATTGGATATGACTCATCTTGTTATAGCCACATTTACTCTTACCTACATGACCAAGTTGTCCCTGCTAATCTTTCCTGAAATGAAAAAGGGAACCTAATCCAAAATGCATCATGGTACATCATCATTGCTAACAACCTATTCAGACAAGGTTTAGATAATACTTTGCTTAGATGTCTAGAAATTGAGGAGTCCTAATGTGCATTATCTGAGGTTCATGAAGGTGTTTGTGGGTCCCATTTGAATGATCTAACGTAGCAAGAAAACTACTTAGGGCTGGCTACGACTGGCCGGACATGGAGAAAGAAGCTATAAAATTTGCTAAAACTTATGAAAAATACCAATTTCATGGGTAGCTTATCCATTCTCCAGCAAGGGATCTCATACCCTTTGTGACACACTAGCCCTTTCAACAGTGTGCGTTTGATCTAATTGGCCAAATATATCCTGCATCTTCTAACGGGCATAAATTTATTATCACTGCCACTGAGTACTTCACTAGGTGGGTAGATGCGGTTCCGCTCATCAAAGCAACCAACAAACAAGTAGCTCTATTTATTCTTAATTATATCATCTGCAGGTATGGTATGCCTTCATCCATTATGACTGACAATGGAAGATAGTTCAAGAACAAAGACCTAAATGAACTCTGTGAGAAATTCAAAATAAAACCACACTGGTCATTAACATATTACCCTCAAGGTAATGGACAAGCCCAGGCATCTAACAAAAACCTATTGAATATATTGCACATAACAATGAACAAATCTGGGAAGGATTGGCATCTACAACTCAATCCTGCATTGTGGGCTTATACAACAAGTATTAGAACACCTATTGGGGCTACACCTTTTTCTTTGGTGTATGAGTCCGAAGCAGTATTACCTATTGAGGTGGAAATATCATCTGTAAGAGTTTCTTTGCAAGGTCTTGTTATTGATGAAGACTATAAAATATCTAGATTGCAAGAGCTTGAATTGCTGGATGAGCATCAACAAGTGGTGTTTGATCATCTCAGAGTGTATCAAAAGAGATTGTCCAGAGGTTATAACAAGAAGGTTCGACAAAGAGAATTTCAGGTTGGTGACCTAGTTCTAAGAGAAAATCCTAAAAAATCAACAGGTTTGAGACAACAAAGGGAAACCCAACTGGCTGGGTCCCTATATCGTTACTACAACTTTTGGCTCTAGTGCCTATCAACTCTCAACATCAGAAGGAGAACAACTCCGTGAACCAATCAACGCCATCCATTTGAAGAAATTCTTCACCTCAATATTCTCTGCTCCAATATCCTATATAGCTAAAAAGTCTTGAAGAAATCATAAAAATCAGACAAAGTCTTCAAGAAATCCTAAAAAATAGAAAAAGTCTTTAAAAAAATCCTAAAAATCAGAAAAAGTCTTGAAGAAATTCAAAAAAAAAAAAGAAAAAAAAAGAAAAGAAAAAAAGAAAAAAAAGGGAAAAAGAGAGAAAATGCCTTGGTGAAAACCTAGTAAACAGGCACCTTGGTAAAAAACAAAGGAATCTTTGCCAAGCAGGTGAAAACCTGAGAAATAGGTGCCTCTTGTACTCAAGCACTCCATCTATCAATGCAACATTGGCATTCTCGCTTTCATGCAATTCTTTTATTTCATTTGTACATAACTTTTAGTCACTTTTGTGACATCCTGGTTCTTTTAAAACACTCATGGATTGAAACCAATCACTGACCTAGTCTTAGGTTAATCGACTGTTCAATTTACATGTCCTAAGCAGTATCAACCAAGTCATCTTTACGTCAGTGATACCCGATCGTCCACTCCGAGTCAGTCACCTGTCTCTTGACTACTGAAGAGTCTTATGACTGAGTACACAAGCAAAACAAGACTACTGAAAACAATCACTAAATTGTTTGAGATATGCATGAAATTTTCTTTGTGTGTTGTCTTTTACATTGGCTTTCACTTATTATTCCCTTTGAGTAACTCGAGGAAGTCTATCTTGACTAAGAGGAGCAAGGATTGGGGGCATAACATTTTCTTTGTTTTCTGCTTGTAGGAATGATTCCGATGATTTGAAAACATCTAATCAGCTGGGTGTCTGTGATAAGTGCCTTCACATTAAGGTGAAATCGCCACAAATACCTCGACTCCACTTATTTGAATGATATAGGGAGGTTCCCATCATTTATTTGTCTATTTTGAGGGAGTTTCTTTATCATGCAATCCAGGTCGCTGTGAAATCTGTCCAAGGATATGAACGAAAAAAGGGTCATTGCGGACAAGATAATTAATATCATGAAAATAAAGGAACTCTAATCTGCCTATTGTGGTTGTAAAACGCTCAGTGATGAAACTTAAGCATTTCAAGTCCAGTGACTAGGTTTAGGTTGCATTTCATTGTGCATCTCATTTTACATTTCATTTTGCATTTTGTGAATTTAGAGTGATTTCGGTATAATAACAATGCTCTCTTTATCTTCTAAATGAGAGTTGGAAGCTTCATCATTTCTCAACTGAGTGGTCTCTTTTTCATCATCGTTTCTTTGATTGAGTACTTGTGTATTGAGTGTAAGGCCCAATACGGAAAGCTAATGTACTAAGAGGGGAGGGGTGAATTAGTACTCCAAAACTTTTCTTGAATAATAACTTTACTATTATGCATAAACAGAATAATGAAGTAACATAAAATAAAGTTAAAACAAATAGATAACAATCATACATGATTCACTCCATAACACATATATTTTGGTTACACAGAAACTCTTGGTTAGAGAGAAAAACTGTGGTGGGGATTGCACCCACAACTTCACTACTGCAATAATAAAGAATGCTTGGTTAGAGCTACATTTAGCTATTTCTGATAGCTTACCCTGTTAGGAGTAACAAGATCTGTTAGATCTACCTTGCTAAAGGATTTTACAACATTTATTCTGAATGTTGCACCTGGTTAGAGGCTTTACAATTTATAGACTTGATTAGAGTCTTTTACCCTATTAAAGGTTTCTCTTTCAACTTCACAATATTACAATAAAATCATTACAAATATCTGCAACTTTACATCTGAAATGTTATAGCAGATTCTATGTGCTCAGAATAGATTTACTTGCTTATAGCATACCTCGATAACCCATATAGTAACTCGATAGGCCCTTCTGTTTACTTTGTTCTTCGACTGTTCTCTGAAAACCTTCTCGGTGACCACTGTGTCTCTGTAACAGTCTTTCTTTCACACATACATACACTTCACTCATGCTGTATAAATAGATCTCTTAAAATGGTGATCCAATTCATTGCTTCGATCTTACAAACAAGATTCCTCGAATTAATAACTAAATAAAATATTTCATTCGTTAGATTGTCCTTAAAATCATACACAATCTTCAGGTGCAATTTCCAATGTAATAATGGTTAGATGTGCCTCGATCTTGTAATAGGTCTTCATATGCATGTCCAGGTTCAATGTATCTGGTAACACATTTCACTCGGTGTATGTCAACTCGGTATGTCATCTTTACTGCTCGGTGGTCATAAAAGGATACTCGGTAGACAGCTCAGTGTATATTGCGTTCTATGGCTGCTTTCCTCTGTAACTGACTAGATTGTGCATACTAACTTCTCTATGTGTATCGACTGCATGATTCGGTAGTGCTAACCAACTAGAATATATTTTATGACTTTGAATATAAAAACTAATGGAAACTTGATAAGTAGTAACATTGAGATGTTAGCTGCATACATGAGCATCTTATATTGACCCATACATTTCATTTTATACTTATTTGCATTCATATTATTGCATGAAGAAAAATAAACATTTGCATTACTCATTACTCATTCACATTCACTTATTTGCATATGAAAAGAAAGAAAAATAAGACAACCATAATCATTTGCATTACATGCATCCATATTGAAAAGAAATGGATACATATAGATTAAAACATATAGAAAGCATCTCATACTCGAATCAACACAAGTACAATGAAGTCAAACCAATCTCGTATATATATTGTATATAGTCTCAGAGTACAAAATGATGTCAAATGACAGATACAAACTCCCATCAGAGCAAGAATCGTATGGCTACAAAATAATGGGTCTGTCCACAAAAAACTATATAGAGATACAAAAAGAATATCTAGCTCTCAGCCTCTCCCTCATCGTCTGGTGGAGGAGGTGGAGCCTGTTGACCGATATCCTGATGAGGTGCTTGAGCTCCCTCTGACCGTGCCATGTACTACGAGTAGGGGACAAGCTATTGCACAACTAGAACTACTACGTTGTATGCTGTAACATAATAAGCCACCTTACTCGTCTGGTGAAGGACCTCCTACCGCAAAACCTCTGTGTCTGCTCTTGTCTCTACTCTCATCTCTATGACCTGATGGTCACACTCAGCCCTAAGCTTTGCTAGCTATCGGTCTCACTCCGCTAGCTGTGTCTGAGCCACTATCAACTGTGACTGTAGCTCTGCAAGACGTGTCCTCATCAACCACCCCGTGTCAGTCCCCTACTCTCTCATAGGTTCTCCACTCCCACCTCACCTCCAACTCCACCCTGCTCCTCCCTCTGCTACCATACTTGTCTCGGTGCTACTCTCTCCTCCTCAGCTCCACCCAATCTCATGCCTATACTCCCTAGGGATCCGCCCTCACCCCTCTACTGTCCAACCCCAGCTGGAACCCTGCTGCTACTAGCACCAAGATCACTACCTGCCCGCCTTGAAGCCTCATCTCTCTATCCCTACCTCTGTCCCTATCTTGTGCGGGGGCATCATCCTCAATCTCCTCAATATGAGGATCCTACTCCTTTGGATCTGTGAATCTGGGGAATGGATGCTGCTGGAACCAATCCCTATACTAGGGAAATACCCCACATCCGCAACATCATCCATGTAATCCCATCTCAAGTGTTGTAAACTAGTGAGCTCTTATATACTCAAGGCATAGGATATCTTTGGTGACCATCCCTTCCTCTCCTCATCCACATATCTCACGTATATTGTGTACTCCTACGAGATCCCCTAAGGCCTACCATACTGCCTCATCACTCAAGATACTACAAATCACTCCACCATGATCTGCCAATAGGTGGGCATATAACAAAAATATCCCGGTGTACCAGCCGATAGTCATCCCATGGCTCTAGGCCCCTATAAGGTCTCCATATCATGGCTATAACGTCATCTAACTGTTGCCGCCAAAAATCGGTCTTGCCCAGATGGGGTTGTGTAACGTAACCACAATACCTATATATAATCAGCTGCCCAGGCTCTCTACTATCATCTACAATAGGCAGACACATGGGAAGGTTCTCCCAAGCCCAAACCTATAAGATCAACACACTAGGAGCCATACTCTTGCCCTCCCTATATACTATCTCATGCATCTCACAATACATGTGGGCTAATAAGCAAGAACCTCAGCCAAGCCTCTGAGGGGTCTCCATCAATCTCTCCAGCATCCTACCCCTTCCACACTAGAATCCTTGCTGTCCTCTATCCAACATCAGAAAAAAACCAATAAACCATGCTAGAACACAAGCCAGAGGAAAATCCTCACTGTATCTTCTCATCATGATGTCCCAACTGATGGAACGTGTCAAAATATCAAGATCCCTGAAGACATGTCTGACCGCCTGTAATCTAGGTAACAACACTGCATCATAATCCACCTTATCCCCAACAAAAGGGATACAAAGGATCCTATATACATCCTTGGGAGTGATAGTCATCTTCCCAATTGGAAAATGGAAGGTATTATGCTCTTAATGGAATCACTCAACCAATGCTGTGAGCATTTTGTGATTCACATGGATGTCTGCTAACCCAAGAAGATGTGTCTAGCCACACAAATCAATATGAGCCTGATCAACTTCTGATAAATGCCGCACTAATGTCATTGTAAGCAGATAAACACATCTAAAGAGCACATGAGGCAATTGAACCTACAAAAATCAATCAACAAAGCATCAGAAAACATTCTGAATAAGCTTTCAAGAGAAGTAAAACATCACGCAAATCCAACTACGCCAATTGCAAAATCAAAATTTCAAGTTTAGACATTAAAAAATGCTCACTATTTCCCAAACAAAAAAAAAAAGGTTATCAACTCGTAGGAGTCAAGATTAGGCCTCATATGACAAAAGACTCCTATATGATAAAAGATTAGACTTGGGATGACATAATGGTCTTTTATGAAGGTTGTCATATGACATAAGGGTAGGGTCAGAACGACAAAACTAATTAACTCAAATGACAAAACAAACTTCCATAGTTTGTCGTACGAGATAGGATTCTGTCTCGCACGACAAAATGAGAAGAGCCGACTACAAACGTGTTAAAACTTGAAAAATGAACAAAAAAATTCAAAATTGAGAACATAAAGAGACTTAAGATTGATCACTTACCATTGGCTCATAGTGTCGAGGTTGAGTATGTCATCTCTCGCACTCGAGTCGTTTCTCATGAGTAGGGACCACCATTTTCTTTGCAGAAGGCTTTTTGAATTTTCAAAGTTGGAGGGATAAAATGAATTGAAAATGACACTTTTATCCCTTATATAGCCAAAACCCTAATTTTTCAACTTGCTTTGATGGACATGAAAATTGTACCCTTGGCTAATTCGCCCGTTCTGACTCCATTTTCGGGATCAAAATCGAAATTCGAGATCATTTTCCTAGTAAATTTCACAATTTGGACCACTTAGCGCCTTTTTCATCAAAATCTCATTCTTTCTTCAACTTTGCGCTCAATTTCTTATCAATCAATGCCAAATTTTCAAAAATTCATCTGAATCAATTTGTGCTCAAAATAACTTATCATCGCTTCAAAACAAATGCCTATAATCATGTACCTTCGCTATCTTTAGATTTCGCTCCTAAGGGGGCATACTCGTGACCTTATGACCTCACATCTTCAATGTCGATAAAATTTTCAAATCTTCATCGAAAGTTGAGCAAAAATATTTTTCAACTAAAGAAAATCAATCAAATTCATATTGCTAGGGGCATCTCAACTTCATCATCAAGTTGAGATTTCTCGATCATATGAATCAAATCAATCTCTAGGGGCATATCAGTTTCATTGCTTCCTATCAAGCTGATATTTGTCTTCGTCTGAATCAATCTCTTAACGTTAATCAGTTTCATCACTTTTCATCAAGCTAATTATTTGTTTAAACTCAATAAAGGGTTTAAAGAGTTTCTTTGATCACAATTAATCTAAGTAGGTGTTCAGTTTCATCGCATCAAAACAAGATGGACAGTTTATCTTCTCTCATTGTATCTTGATCAATCAAGTTTAAGATCAATTTTTATCTTCACTCACTATGTCTAGTTCAATCAAGTTCTAGATCAGTAAGATTCACTTCCTAATCAATCAAGTTCAAGTTCAGTATCTTTTCTCTCTATCGTTCCTAGTTCAATCAAGTTCGAGATTGGTATCGCTTTATTCAGACTTCATTCAACTTCATCACTTCAAATCAAGCTAAACACCTCACTTTTCATCTGGTTCATGATTAATCAAGTTTAGAACTGGTATCTCCTAGACATCAAATTTTCTTTGAACCAACACGCTGCTCGCACATTAATTCAAAGAGTAGAAGATGTAATACCCTAAAAATGGTCATCTAAACCATGAGCCCCTAATCTCGACAACGTCACCAAGGTCCTAACCAAAGGCAATTAAATAAATCTTGAGCACACAATTAATAAATTCTTCACTCATCAAATGTCACATGGCAAAATTAATCAACCAATATTAATTAAATATTTATTTAATTAATTGATCATTTCAAGTAAATTATTTTAAACAATTATCCTATTTATTTTATTTAATATCCTAGCATATTTAATTAAATAAGTCAATTTTCCATCAAATCTTCAAAAATAGAAATAAATCAAAAAAAGGAATTAATTAACCAAGAAAGAATTAAAAATTGAGAAAAGAAATCAATTGGAGATAATCTTAAAAAAAATTAAAATCTGATAAATATTCTCAAAGAAAGCAAATAAAACAATTAAATATTAAAATTGAATGAAATAGAGAATAAATTAGTTTTTCCTGATTTTATCTTACTTTTAGTTCAATTTTGTTTAAAACTGAGAAAAGTATCCAATCAAATCAATTCACCTGGATTGTGCTTCCTCTTGGAAAATCTTGACCACTCACCATCATTTGATCTCACCCTTTGGTTTCTTTCCAAATTTTCTATAAATTCAGGCTCTCATCTCTTATTCAAAAATCCTGGAGAATATATTGTTATTATGTTATTTTTCTCTAGGTTCATTAAGAATTTGCATTGAGATATTGCATATTAGTTATTTCATATATTACTTAAATCATATTAGATTAATCTTGCATATCTAGCTTACATCTTGCATCCATTTAGCTCATATTCATGCTCATATAGATTTAAAAATCCTTCGTTTAGGTGTTGTCTAGTCACGGGATAGCTTAAGCAATTTGAGAGCAATTTAAACTCGCATCTACTAGAAGGAAATGGGTCGCTTTGTAATGGTTTATTATTAATTGATTATTGATTTATAACCGTGCATCTAATGACTTAATTGAAGTGTTGTGTATTCCAGATATAGATACAGGTCCACTTTTCACACACACAACTCTCCTTCATCAAAGCAAGAAAAATGATTTCTTTGTTAAGTCTGTCAGTTTGATGTTATGCTCCAGCTGTCTAAGTTTCTACTGATGAGGGTATATCTTCAAGCTGCTCTCTTAGATATTCAAAAGTTTCCTTAGGAAAATGCTTAGTAAAGATATCTGCAATCTTATCTTTAGTATTCACATAAACCAATTTCACTTCTTTTGCTTTAGCATTTTCTTTCAGAAAATTGAATTTGATAGAAACATGTTTAGTTTTCGAGTGAAATACCGGATTATTAGATATATCAATTGCTGCCATATTATCACAATAAATGCTTATAGGTTCTATGCATTTTACCTTTATGTCCTTCAACATTTTCTTGATCCATAAAATGTGTGTACAATTGGTTGCTGCTGCAACATATTCTGATTCCACTATTGATAGTGATGTACAACTCTGTTTCTTGCTCAACCATGAAATTAGTCTTCTGCGAAGAAAAAATGCTCCGCCGGTGGTGCTTTTTCTGTCATTTACATCTCCTACCCGATTTGCATCTTTGTATGCACATAAATCAAAATTTTCATCTTTAGGATACCATAAACCAAGATTTGTTATGCCTTGTAGATATCGGAAAATCCTTTTTACTGTTGATTCATGATTTTATTTAGGATTACTCTGAACTCTTAAAACAATACATACTGCATTCATAATATCAAGTCTTGTTTGTGTCAAATACAGTAAATCTCTTATCATAGGTTTGTATCTTGTCGGATTAACAGGTGCTAATTCATCCTTCAAAGATAGTTTATCAGTTGTAGTCATAGGTGTACTTACCGGTTTAGAATTTTCCATGCCAAATTTCTTAAGTAATTCCTTCAAGTACTTTGATTGATTTATGAATATACCTTTATCAGTCTGTGAAATCTATAATCCTAAAAAGAATTTTATCTCTCCAATCATAGACATTTCAAATTCTTCCCGCATTTTATTAGAAAAGTCTTTACACAATCCATGTTCACCTCCAAAAATTATATCATCAACAAAAAATTCAATAACCAAGATGTCATCATTAGTCACTTTGTAATATAAGTTGTTGTCAACATTACCTTCAGTGTAACCAAGCTTCAAAAGATATTTGTCCAATCTAGCATACCAAGCTCTAGGAGCTTGCTTTAATCCATATAAAGCTTTCCTTAACCTGCAAACCATATCTTTGTCATCTATCAAGGAAAATCCATCAGGTTGTTAAATGTAAACTTCCTCTTTAAGATCACCATTCAAAAATGCACATTTAGCATCCATTTGATATACTTTATAGTTCTCGTGTGCCACAAAAGCTAAGAATAGTCTAACTACCTCAATTCTAGCTACCAGTGCAAAGGATTCATTGTAATAAATTCCTTCTTTTTGTGAATATCCTTTGCACACTAATCTTTCTTTGTTTTTGATTATCTTACCATCTTCATTAAGTTTTTTTCTGAATACCCATTTAGTTCCAATTACATTTTTGTTTTTAGGTTGGGGAACCAACATCCATGCGTTATTTTTCTCAATTTGTTCCAATTCATCTTCCATAGCCTTAATCCAATGTTTATCTTCACATGTCTCATTAATAGTTTCTGGTTCAATTTGAGAACTTAGACATACCTCTTCATTTTTCAGTCTTCCTCTAGTCATAACACCTTGATACTTATTCCCAATGATCTAATTTTTAGAGTGATTCAATCCTACATACCTAGGTGTATTCACTTGTTGTTGTTCTTCAGTCACTATGGAATTCTCAAATGATTCTGGTGTGACTAGATCAACATTCTATACAAGTGTACTTATTGTAGTTTCATTTGTGATTATCTCTATTTCTGGTTCAGAGTCCATTGACCTTGAATTACCTCTAAAGTGTTCATCAATCTTCACATTTGCACTTTCAACAATTTTCTGCAATCTCTTGTTAAAACATCTATATGCCTTGCTCTTAGAGGAATAACCAAGAAACATTCCTTCATCACTTCTAGGATCAAATTTACCAATATACTCATATCTCCTAATATAACATTTTCTTCCAGATATTCTGAAATATTTAAGAGTATGAGTATTACCAAACCATAGTTCATGAGGGGTCTTACCGGTTTCACCTTTGATGTGAACTCTGTTGAATGTATAAACAGTTGTATTGATTGCTTCTCTCCAATATACATGAGGTAGGTTTGCTTCTAATATCACGCTTCTAGCTGCATCCAAAATAGTTTTGTTCTTCCTTTCCACAACTCCATTTTGTTGGGGTGTCGGAGGTGCTGATAATTGTCTTCTAATTCCATTCACTTCACAGATTGTATTGAATTCCTTAGATGTGAATTCACCTCCTTGATCTAATCTCAAACATTTGATTTTCTTACCGGTTTCATTCTCTACCATGACTTTGAATAGTTTGAATTTCCCAAAAGCTTCTGATTTCCCCCTGAGAAAAGTAACCCAACACATTCTCGAATAATCATCAATGATTAGCACAAAATATCTATCTCCTTGTAAGCTTCTAGTTCTTATTGGACCACATAAATCAATATGAATTAAGTCAAGAACATTATTGGATTTTTCTAGAATACTCCTAAAAGTTTGTCTAACTTGCTTTCCAAATTGACATTCCTTACATACTGGATTGTAAGGTTTAACAATCTTAGGTAAATCCATTACTACCTTAGTTGTACTGATTTGCACAATGCAATCAAAATTTACATGACAAAGTCTTTTATGCCATAACTAGCTTTCATCAATATGTGCAATCAAGCATGTCTTCTCATTGTTATTCAAATAAAAGATATTACCTCTAGTCTGATTATGGGTTGCAATTTCCAAACCAGTTCTATTCATGATTTTGCATTTACCATTGTTGAATTGTAACTGAAATATTTTTTCAACTAATTGACCAACACTCAAAAGATTATGCTTCAAACCTTCAACATAATAAACATTATCAGTATTGTTCTTACCATCAAAAGATATTGTGCCTTTTCCTCTGATCAAACAAGCTTTATCATCCCCAAATCTTACTAGACCTCCATTGTACTCCTGAAAGGTTAAGAATTTACTCTTATCACCAGCCATATGATGTGAACATCCGGAATCAATGATCCATTCATCCTTTTCTTTAATTTCAGCTCCCAGAGCCTTCTCTACCAATTGAATAGTAGGTGTCGGTTGATCTTCTATTATTGCAACAAAATCCCATCCATTGTCTACCAATTCCTCATCAGAATTATCAGTAACTCCTTCATCAGCATAATAACATGATTTGTCTCTATTTTTCTTAAATCTATATCTCTGATATTCAGGGTTACGCTTATATGTTCTGTTAGCTTCTTCTTTCAATCTTGCATGTCTATCAGGACACCTAGATGTCATATGACCAATTTTATTGTATTCAAATCATTTATATGGTGCTTTACCTTTACACTTACTTCCAACTAGACCTTTAGGCATTTTCCTTGCAAATAGTGCTTCAAGCTCTTCAAGTTCTTCATTCTCTCTTCTGATTTCTTCAAGTTCTCTAGCATAGAGTGCTTTCCAATCAGATTTTTTAGATGATGATGATGATGTTGCAGATGATGAAGCTTTGAAAGCCAAATCTATCTTAATTGTCACAACAGGACCAAATTCCTCAAGTTCAAAAGCTAAAAGTTTTCCAACCAAAGTATCTCTCAATACTGATGCATTGCGCATTGTTCTCAATTCATTAATAGCAGTTACTTTCATTTTATATGCCAGTGGAAATGATCTTAGAACTTTACAAATAATTTCATCTTCACTTAAGGATCCTCCACAACATTTTATACCTAAAATAATTTCATTAACTCTTTCCATAAAAGCAGAAATCCTTTCATCTTCTTCCATTTTCATATTTTCATTCCTGACCGAGAAGCATTCTAGTTTTGCAATTTTGACCATGGTATCACCTTCATTCAATGTCTCCAATTTGTCCCAAATAGCTTTAGCAGTAGATCGATCTGATAATCCCATGATTTTATGATCTGACAATTTGCTCAAAATTGCTTCTCTTGCTTTGCAATCATTCTCTTGATCTTTAGCCAAGGTTGGTGGATTAGGTTGACTTTGAGGAGGACTGACATAGCCATTATTTGTAACATCCCATATGTCTCTTCCAATGCAATTCAGATGTGTCTCCATCCTGATCTTCCATATACCATAGTTAGTTCCATCAAGCTTCAGACTATCCTTCCTGAAATAGTTAGTTTCCATAGAATCTCCTCAAGTTGTTAAAATTTTGCAAAAAGAGGACTACGCTCTGATACCAATTGTTAAGACCTAGAGGCAACTGAGAGGGGGGGATGAATCAATTGTCTATTAATTTCAACCCAAATATAACTTAACCAAACTTAATACATAATACCAGTAAACCAAACTTAATGCCGGTAGACAATTTAACAGTTAATAATAGTATCGGTAAAGTTTAATGCATGAAACAGAAAGACAAATAACATACAAAACACATAACACAATTATTTGTATGTGGAAACCTTGTAAGGGGAAAAAT
Source organism: Cryptomeria japonica (assembly GCF_030272615.1). Classification (NCBI taxonomy): domain Eukaryota; kingdom Viridiplantae; phylum Streptophyta; class Pinopsida; order Cupressales; family Cupressaceae; genus Cryptomeria; species Cryptomeria japonica. The sequence continues at coordinate 689,602,057 of NC_081413.1, forward strand.
CATGGTGGGAAACCTTACCCACAATCAGATGATACTACTGCAGATAGTATGTGTGTACAATATGGGGTCTGCACATGCAGAAAGGCTAACTGCCTAGAGCTCACTGCTCAATCACAAAATGAGAGTCACACTGACTACAATTGGATGGTTAAATCCAATGATAATGTACTGCTCAAAATAGAATCTTCATATGCTAGATTCAGTACCATTTAAGCTGTGATTGCCTTATTTATACCTTCCTTAAATCTTCAAATGATGTTTGCATGTATAGTTCTCCTTATATTCGCATATACCTTAATACAATCCTTTTTCGCACTCACTACTTATCTCACAAATGAGATCTTACATATATACCAAAACCTAAGACCAAATGTGTAGGTCGGCTTACAAATAATATTACAATTAAATCAATTAAAAATGAATCAATATGTGATGCATGATGTTGGCTCAATGCATTTACAATAATAACAAATCATCTCCCTAACATGTAATGCTGATCTGGAATAGATCACGCTTGTCGATTCATAACCTAGACATATTTGCCAGTAACAACAAATATGCAAACCCGATTAGACCAATGACCAAATCACCAAAACAAAGTATCCAAACAATTTTTTCAGCATAACCAAGTAATATCCAGATGATAATAGATTATCCTCAGTGCCGGTGAACAAAATAACCTGTCAATGAACCATATAGCAGTGACTATGCATAAGTCACTGAACATGCCGATGCACATAACCAAAGATCTCTAAGTGCTGACAAGTGTTGACAAGTGTTGACATAAATGACAAAACCAATGCACCACATCCAAAATACCAACAAGGATTTTGATGGTGATCATGTTCGAGACTTGGCTGATTGGGATCATTTTTTTAGTGTGTGTGGACCTAAATTGGGTCCCAGTTTATCTAGGTTATGGATCAGCTTAATGTAATGTGTGGATTGGACTTCTCGATGTGTTTTTGGGATGTCTAGGGGTTGGATATTATTTGTTTGGTCTCAGACCGACATGTTTTGTAATTATGTAATTGTTTTATTGCCTTGTGGCCAATCTTAGTGTTTGTGGTTGAGGGTTTGTATATATATGATGTAAGATTTCATTGTAGATCATCTGAGGTTGTATGCGAGTGAATAATGTAATAATCATTAAGGCAAAGGATTTGATTGATAATTGGTGATCGAGTTGGGTTTATGTAAGAGGATTTAGTCCTTTGGTATTGAGATTAACTGGAACTGCACTCAGGCATAGGAGATGCTATCATTGCAGTTCATTCTTTCTTCTAGATTGTAGTTTAGATTTCTATGTAGTCAGTGAGACTCATTTTATGATGAGAAGCATGCTCTAGGTTGTTGGCCTTCTTGCAAGTGTAGGCCCCTCATTTGTAATCACATACTTACTGCAAAAATATTATCTGACTATGGGTAGGCTTCCTAACATGTTTTTTTGCTTTACCGGGTTTTCCACATATAAATATTGGTGTCATGTGGATGGTATTTATTCTATGATTGTTATTTATGCTTAATTGGTATAACTGCTATTTCGGTAATTGGTTTATGCATTCCATTATTGATCTTTTGGGTTTCGATATTAAAGTTTTAATTGCTTAAGGTTCTGGTATCATGAGACAACTGATTCACCACGCCCCCCTCTTAGCTGTCTTCCAATTATTTAAACTGTCTAACAACATATGCTAAAATGTTGATTGATACTCAAATTGATGAGGCTGAAAAGTCCTTTGGTACTGCAAAGCAAAAGAAGCAAGATGTACAAACTGAATTCAAATGGAAGAAGAGGGAGAAACAACAAGGCAAGGCCAGCAAATTTGTTGAAAAAGTATCCTAGGACATCAAGGCCTTAATGGATGTTGTTCCGACAAAGGGAAGGAAGAAGAAAGAGCTTGAAATCTTCATTGAGCCCATTCCATTAGAATCTAGAATTGAAGATGACACTCCTTTATCATTCAAGAGGCTATTGAGGAAGAAAGGTGAGGAATCTAAGGAGGAGGCAAGGAAGCAACCAGTAAGGAAGGTCACAATCAAGGTACCGACTAGCCAACCTACAAAGAAAATAGCTCCAAAGGAAACATCTCTTACACCTTAAGGACCATCCGGTTCTGACATAAGAAAGAAGATGGATGACATAGACCTTTCTATTGTAACCGGTAGTATATCTATAATCACTCCCAAGAATTATGTAGAACTGATAGATGAAATCACCAAGGATGGAATTTTGCAAAATGTAGAATATTATTATGAGCTCTTAGATGATGATGAGCATAAAGAAATTGAGGAAGCAGTATTGTTATACCTGGATATATTTAAGAAGGATTTGTTAGAAATTGAGAAGCAAATACTGATACAACTGTATGACAATTTATATGCTAGGAGATTATCCCCTATCGAGGAGGACAAGTGCCTAAAAATTCAAGAGTTATTAACTACTTGTGGTTCTATTACTCTAAATGAGCTTGATATGACCATTGAAGTTGTAGACATAATAATTTTCCATGGCAAGCATAGGATAATTAGTCTTATGGTAGGCAAGGTTAATGAAATAATTAGTGAAACTCACAGGCATGGGTTCAATTCTTTGTTGACAACCCTGGTTTCTTCTCTTCACTGAAAGCTAAGACTGAGACTACTGATATCCTGGCTGAAGGGAAAGGAAAAGGTATAGTGGGTACCTCACCCACAATTTTGAAAGATACTAAGGTATTGGATGTAGAGCCCCCGATAGAATCTAATATACAGGACAATGAAGAGATACCGACAAAAGTAGAAAATGTACATATATTGATAGATACACAAAATATATAGGTTGAAAATGTTGAGGACAATAGTCCTCCAAATTAGAAAGTATAGGTTGAGGCTACAGTTCATGTGGAATAGACAGTAACAAATACTGCACCAAGTGGTGAAGTCACCGATGCAAAACATGATTCTATTAAAGGTAATAAACCATCAGAGGGAAGGGGAGAGGAATCCGATAGGGAACCGATAGCAAGCACATGCTTGTTGTTAATTGACACCTCCCAGGTAGAGAAGAAGACCATAACTAAGATGAGTTCTACTAAGCTCATGATGATAGTTTCTCAAAAGATGATGAAGGAAGGATCAGTGGACAAAGGAATAATTGATTAGTCAATTCCAATATTTCACAAACTTGTTCCAGAGTGCCAATTTGACAAAGGAGCAAGCCCATCCGGCAAGCTCAAAACAATTACTGAGGATATTTCTAAGAATTTTCAATCACTGCAGCAAATATCTAACCGACAGGCTTTGGAAAGATTCACTCAAGCTAACTAAGCCACTTTTGATCAGTTGATTGAATCAGAGAAGAAAGAGATTACTGACAAATTGAAGTTAATTGATAATGATTTAAGGCAATGTACAAATATATATAGAGTATGTTGTAGCACCAGATTACTTATTACAGATATAGATAAAGGGATCAAAGACTCAAGATAAAATTGTAGGTATAGTCAATTCTTTTGATTGTTCCAATTCTTTGACTACATCTATTGATGAGAATATTTTGGTATTAGAATCTCAAATTTCAGCTCTTGAAAGGGATAGAGACAAAATATTAAGGAGAGCTAAAGGGCTCAGAGGATTGGTGAGTCCCTTGTCAGACTCCTTGAGTGTACATAAGAAGGAATGCATTGATATGGTTGGCGAGCCCACACCGGCAAAGCTTAAGGAGAAAGAGTCTAATGCTCATATGCTTGATGGACTTGTATCAGTATCTATCACATTCAAATCCAATTGGGACACTTATTTAGAGATTTTGGAGAAAACATATCAGGAAATTTTCAAGTACATTCAACTCCGGTAAGAAGTTTTGGGACCTATTCTTTGTACAAAATTTCATTTTTTATTCTTTGTCTTGCTTTCTTATTTCTTTTTGGCATTGATGTCAAAGGGGGAGGTATAGGTAAAAAAATATCCTTAACATTAGGAGATTAGGAGTATTTGTACAGATCATGATTAGAGTAAAATATTCAGCTCAAGGGGAGCAGTCTCAGGGTGAAACTGACAGATGGAAACCATTATCATTTTTCACATGAGCCATCAATGCCAAAGGGGAGATTATTGGAAATTGACACTTGTTTGATTACTTTCATATGTTCTCATTGATGTCAATATGTTCTTATTTCATTCTCTAGTTTGGTACTTCACCGGTAGGAAGGACTCTATGGGTATCGGCATTGGAGGCTAACATGATTTACATACAGGGTACAGGTATAGGAAGCCGACATCATTGGGAGATCCAACAATTGACAATTAATTTTATTATTTATGTATATATGTAATAAGCTAACATGTATATTCATTTTTGTATTGTCTATGTAATCCGACATGAGTCATGAAGGATTGGAAGAGTATATAAGTTAGTTATTAGATAATTTTGAGATAAGGAGTATGTGGTGTTGTTAGAAATGCAAAGATCATGAGTATGAGATCAATATTATGTAATTATTTGTAGATGATTTTGGATGCGAAGGTTATTCCGATAAGGGTTTAAGGTTACAAAACCGAAACAGTCAGAGCTTGAACTAGAACTCAATTTGGCATAGAAGATGCATTAAATGAGTTCAGTTTTATGTTTTCTTATTCAAAGTGGCTATATTTAGTGAGACTCCTTTGTGCTGAGAAGTGTGCTCTAGGCGGTAAGCCTTCCTGCATGTGCAGGCCCCCCATATTATGTAATATCTTCTCATATGGCCAGTGGATTGATATTGTGAGTCCCAAATCCCACCCTGGTTTTTCCTCTCTAAGGTTTTCCATGTATAATTTCTCTATGTTATGGTATTCATTTTTGTGATTGGTTCATTGATTTCTTTACTTCTTTCAATTATATATGTACCGGTTTATCAGTTGGTGAATGCATGTTATAATAAGGTTAAAATTGAACATTCTAACAGAACATTGATTCACCCCCCCCTCTCAGTGTTCTTGGATTCCAACATGATCAACTAGATCCTTTGCAAAAATCATTATTACATTATTTTCTCCCTACAAATATCCATATATCCACACATGATCTACAATGAGATCTTACATATATTTATACCAACCTAGGACCTAACCAATTAGGTCAGCCACACAAATGATAATACAATAGATCCATTACATAGTCCTAAAATAAAATCATAACACATGTCGGCCTAAGGCCAAACAAACAACATCTAGTAAATGAAACATCCTGGAAGCGCATATGAGGATCCACAAACACGTTTCATGCAAACTGGTCCATAACCTAGATAGCACCGGACTTAAATTATATCCACACATGCCAAAGAAATGACACCAATCAGTTGAGCCACAAAAACAATCACCATCAGCATCCTGAATCCCTTATAGAAGTTGCACCAACACCACTTATGCATTACATCAAAGATATTCAATAAAGCTCTGTCAGTGAAACCCTTACCGGACCAATAAACCAATCTTACTAGAACATAAGATAACATCTGATCATCAAGTCAATACCAACTGACTGAAACATACTTTAGAAGCATATGAACCATCCATACAAACATATTCCATCATCCAACTCATATCGGTGGCAATCAATTGATTAACTTCCCAATACAATCCTCCTACTAGAAGTCGTTAAACAACCAAAACAACAAGTGTTGACATCAATGACTAAACATCAATGCAACACATAATCAATTCCATCATACGGCCAACAGTAAGATCAAAGGAAAACAAGTGAAGAAGGAAAATATTTAAGTGGAATTTCATATATCATTAAACAATGTAGGAGTCATATCCCATCCTTCTTTGAGAGTTACAATTGTATTGATCATTAACTAGTTAAAGTTTTTATGTGTCATCACTTTATTTACTCTTCTCCATTTCTTGAAATTATTAATTTTTTATTATATTTTTCTTTTCAAAAATAAATAATTTTATTCACTAGATTACTTAAACATTTCAAACTCAAATTAAAAAATTTATTTAATAATTAAGAAAAATATACCCTCAAACACATCCTTCCTATTGACCCTAATATTTTACAAGATAAGTTAAGGATATGGCATTCGAACCCAGAATTTGAAATATAGAGAAACCTTTTTTTTACTCAATGTCTAAACACTTTTTCTTCTATAAATTGCATTCACTTAATCCTTAAACCCATCAATTATATTATCTACATTTATAATTCAATTAAATTTTATTTAACTCTTCTAATAATGGTGCTCAATTTCTCAAATTTTTCATTTTTATATCTACTAATGTGCTTTGGTATATCTGGAAGATTAGGAATGATGATAGGTATTAGGGCCACACTAGAGCCCTTACTGAGTCCTTTCAAAGACTCACTTTGTATAACATTGTTGTGCAAGTCTCCATTGTCACGGACTTGGAAAGGAATAGGCTTCTCAGGTTTCTGAAGGATGGGTCTGCCATTATGTTTGCCTACGAGATGAAGAATGTTTGCAACTGGATGAGTTGTGATGAGAGTATTTCCTCCTTTGAGAAGGCTCTCAAGAAGATGATCAAAGATATTAGTGACAAAAAATAACCTTCGTATGCTCAGGCTTCTATGCTTGCCCAGATTCAAGACCAGAAGAACATTGTTTGGATGGAAGGCTCGAGTGGTTGGACCATGTGGGTTGAGAATCAAGACTACATTCTATGATATTGCTCCATTTGTATATGGTTCTTTTTGTTGTGACTTTGATGGTTGAGGCTTAGCCTCCCAGTTCTCTTTTGTATTTCTTTGTTACTCTTGATGGTTAACATATAAAATAAAATTCATTATTATTGAACATTGAAATCACTATTTGTTCTCATGGTAGAATATATATAATTAATATGTATTTATAATTTAATATCATTTCCAAATATTTAAAAATATCTATGTAATGTGATGTTTTTATGCTCAAAACTATTATAATCTTTAATACTCATTATTCTATGTAGAAACCCTCTCACATCTATAGAGGATTAATTAGATTTTCATGGTTTGATATGATATCTTTCCTATACCTCATACATCTGTATAGATATCTTATCATCCTTTTTTATTTTAGTTAAAATTATAATAAATTCAAAAAAAATTATGAATCCTTTGTTGTGTACTTTTACCATGGGTGGTATGCACCTGGAATCAAACTAAACATAGAACCATGCATAGATGGTTTATCTAAACTATCTTTAACTTTTGAATCTTCTTACAACCTAGTTGGATTTCTCCCTTTTCTTTTATCATTATGTAGATGCATACACACCTCACCAAGCGCTATCACCTATTTTATGGTATCGCTTATTGGTACTTTCTTTTAGGCTAGTACTACTGCAATCAATTTTTTTTAAACTCGTTATTGTTCAATTGTTTCTACACCAATAAGAATTGTGAATTTATTTCTTTTGACATTATTTTACATTTTTGAAAAGTTAAGTTCCATGATTTTTAATTTTCTAAATTATAGAATTTTTTTCTTGAAGCTAAATGTCTCAAGCATTTTACATCTTATTTCTAGATTTCATGGATCCACTATCTCAATGAATTTTTTAGGAAATTTTTTAGGCTTCCTTTTATTAAAAAATTATGGTCTTACTAGTAACCTTTCACAAAAGTTTTCTTTTTTATATATTTTACTTTCACAAGTTGTATAAAATTAAATACTCGAAAAAATATAACAGTCATCTCTTTCATCAAATATGTCCTCAAATTTTAAGCTTAGACGGAAAAGACTAAAATTGACATATATTTTTTTTAAAAGTTTACCTACTCTAGCTTCTATTTCAAGAATTTTAATAATAACAATTATCAATAAATAAGACATATATCAATGTTGCATCTAGTTTTGGGTGTGAAGCATCTCGCTCTAAGAGTTCGTTTCCTTTGATTTCAAGGATGAACACCTTGTTTAAGATGTGCAAAGATATGGCACAATATGATACAAATGGAGTGATATGGGTTCCCCCCACCCCCCCCTACCAAGATGTCAACATATCCCTATGTTGAAGTCTTAAGGAAGCTTAGAGACAAGGATACCTTACCTTCAACACCAAGGAGATATCCTTTAGGAAATAATGTCATAAATCCAAGACAAAGAGGGATTACTCTTCAAGAAAGGATAAGATAGTTGAAAAAGAGATATTTTGCAATAGGTGAAAGGAGATCCTCAGAGGAGAAGAGATATTTTCACAAAAGACATCTACCTCTAGGAGGAGTTTGTTAAACAAATATAGCATCTTCTACCAAAATAAAGGAAGGGGAATAAGAATTCATACCTTCCTCCTATTTCTATGTGAAAGATATTTTTGATGAAGGATGACACACTTTTGACCCCATGTGAGGGGTAATTTTACAGCAAATATAAATTTCCAAGTGAAGAAGAGGTTGTAGCCAAGGACTTACAAATCTTGCATAAGAGAGAATCCTTGAGAAAACAAAAACTTCACATAAGGAATGACATCAAATCATAAGAAAACACTGCTTAACAAAGGAAAAGTAGATCCTTAGAAAGGAGAGAGAGAGAGAGAGAGAGAGAGAGAGAGAGAGAGAGAGAGAAATCCTTGCTCCCAAAGTGTAAGAATAATGAGAAGAATTACACAGCCTCCAAGGAGAGATTAAACATAAGAAAATGCACAATGTACTGACATGAATAAATATCCAATGTAATAAAAGACATTAGTGTATGCAAAATGCAACTCTAAAGAAGAGGTAATCTTCAAAGAGAAAGAGAAAAAAAGAGCTCGAAAGATCATAGATTCCCCTAAGGAGGAATTAGTCATAAGAGACATACCCTTACATGAAAGAAAGGATATCAATACATGAAAAATCCCCCCCTAAAGGGAATAGTGATACTTTAGATAGAAAGAGAAATAAGGAAAATGCCATCGTTGGCCCCCAAGCAAGAGGACAAGGAAAATTTTAGGATGAAGGATCACATAGTCCCTAATAAGTCCATACCAAGGAAAAAACATGCATTCACATGAAGGATAACTCTATGGAAGAAAGGGCATCAAGTTATAAATAATGCAATCCATGAAGAAAATGGTGAAACGTTAAATGTAAGAGATAGGATAGACGTAAAAGAGAATCACATTTTGTAAGATATTTGAAATTAAAAAAGCACCACCTCTAATGAAAAAGAGACCCCAATTAAATTAACTACTTGTGTCATAGGGTGAGGAGAAACATGAGGGTGAAAGAAATGCTAAGGCACTACCTTTTAACCAAGAAAGAGAGCAAGATTGGTTGAAAGACATATACAAGGAAGATTGTAATATTATTGAAAAAATTACTTAAATGATTTACACTTTCCAAGAGAATGATAACTGCCATGGTGAAAAAGACAATGTCCACTACCTTCTTTATGCTTGGTGTTGAACATCACAAAAGGAAAAGCAACATTCTTGTCATACTTCAATTTTCAAAAAGTTCTAGTTACTAATTATTCTTGATCATGAATAGCTATAGGCTTATTATTTTGTGAATTAAGATTAGTATTATTAGAATAAGAAATTTTTTTATCAATGATTTTAACTTTTCCACTATCAATAAGTCCTTTCACTACATTCTGAAATTAGGACACTCATTAGCATGATGATCATGAGTTTGATGAAATGAACAAAAGGAGTTTTCTGAAGAAAAAACACTATTATGGGAATAAATGGCTTGTTGTCTTGTAAGATGGTCTTTGAAGTATTGAAGCCTAAGGAGGGAATTCATAGGATATTTATTATCATTTCCTATGCCTTTTGTGGTAATTTGTGTAGGAGGATTTATAGGGACTCTAATTCGTTGTTCAAATTTTGCTAGTCCTCATCCTCTAAAACCTTGTTTTGATATTATGTAAAATCCACCCCTATAACAATCCTTTAATTGATAAGGTGGAGGAACACTATAATAAATTTATTTGAATTTTGTAGTGTAAGCATGCTTAGAATGAACAAAGGGATTATAAGATGAAGAAAGAATATCCTGTGAAGGAAGTTTTTCCTTTCTTTCATCATGCATATCCTCTTTGGTACATTTGGAGTGAATATCCTTAATGTTGGAAATATGCTATATTTGGTTCAGTGTTTTCATTAATGTCAACACTGTATCCCAGTTGGACCTATCCTAGTTAGTCTTGGTGATCATCTTGGTTTTGGCTATGACTCTAATTCGGTATGATCAGATCTTTGGAATCGGTTTTGGATGCTTACTCTGGATGGTTATTTGTTTTCCATATTCTATTGGTTCATGTTTTGGTAATCTAGTAACTATCTCTTATGTTCCCGGTTGGTATTTCCTAGTACTGGTTAGCTTTACCAGTAAGTGATATTTGATGTTTTGGTTAGACAAATTTGGTTCGGCTTATGGAATCAGTTTCTATCATGCTAAAGGTGATTCTTGATCACATTTCAAGTGTTTGGTGACTTTGCATTGGTTGGCTTGTTGTTATGGTGGTCCTATTTGGATCCAGTTAGACTTTCTATGTTACTTCACAAAGGGTTTCTACTTGTTGGTAAAGCGTGTTGAGTTTTGGTCTTAGCATAGTTTCCAGTGGATGGAATTGTTTGGTTACTTGATTTACGTCCATGCTATGTAATGTAAATCATAATATTGGTCGGATGATACCCTATAATGTAATTTTTGTTATTATGGGTTTATGGGTTTAGGGTTTAGCTGGCCTTGTTAATATGGTTGACGATCTATATTAATAAGTGACTTATTCATGTAATTTAGATATCAATGGGATTGATGGTTATGTCTGCATTATTAGAGGGAAGTTCTATGTGCGAACAAGTGATATATCATTCGATGAATGTTTTTATATTTTAGGGCATACATATGTTCTTAACCAGAACTGTATCAAGCATTAGGAGATGCTACTTTCACAGTTTATTCTTTTTGGTTTGTAGGGTGAACTCACAATACTGGTTCCCACTTTTTGACCAACTTTGACACTTCGATGAACATTTTGCAAAAAATCTTCACTTTCCGACACCTATAACTTTTAAACCGTTAATAATTTGAAGATGATGTAAACTAGTGATTTGTAACATCTTTTTTGTAGATTCTAAATATAGTTTTTTCAATTTTTTTTGAATAAAATTTTATTGATTTTTCCATCTCCCTCAAAAGTAGTTTTTTACAGCAAACAACATTTTTTAAGAGTGATGAGCATCCCGGAATGTATAACTTTTTTTCTATAAATGATAAAAACTTATCTCTTTTAAATTTGGGTTTGTAACATCAATACCTAGGGCATGTAGTTGGTTTGATAGTGATATGTTGAATAATTTTTATTTTATTAATTTTTGAAGTCCGACTAATTATAATTTAGATATAGGTGTACGTTTGAACACATAACTTGTTCTATATATATCAAAATTCAGTTTTATTTTTTTTGTTAGAAAGAAGACATCAATACCTAGGGCATAGATATTTTTCAGAATTTTTTTGAATTATTTTACTATTTTTCCCAATGCATTGAACAAAGAAGTTCATGTTCGGTGAAAAACCCACATTCATAAAAAATAAAATAAAAATATATTAATGAAATTAAATATACTAAAAATTATACTATTTGGAAAGCTTATAATAAGGACTAAATCCTTAAGAAAACAAAACTTCTAAATGAATTCGTTTGACCCCTCAAAAGCTAATGTAAAATTGGTTTTTTATCAGCATTTGATAGATGCAAAGGAGACTCCATTGCAAGTATGATTTAGAAGTAGAGAGGTTCTATCCAAGAAATTTTGATCTAAGAGCCTTTGATCTAACTCTCTTCAATTAATTACTTCAAATGGGACCTCTTAAAGCTTAAATCATTATATTTTTTTAAAAATGTATGATTTCAACAAAAATCAGGATGTACCAAAAAGTGGGAACCAGCTTTGATAGTCTGATGTTTTGTAAGCCAGTGAGACTTATTTTTGTGATGACAAGTGAGCTCTAGGTGGTTGGTCTGATTGCAAGTGCAATCCCCATTGTAATTTCACATACTGCTGTAGAAGTATTATTTGATTGTGGGTAGGATTTCCCACCATGGTTTTTCCCTTTACTGGGTTTTTGTACATCGAAATATTGGTGTTATATGTATTGTTCTTTCATGTTCTATCCTTCATTGTTATGGTTTCTTTGTGCTTCATTTTAATTGTTTTCATATGGATTAGTTCTAATTTCTGATGGTAAACTGATTCACCCCCCCCGCCCCTCTTAGTTTACTCCCAGTATCAGATCTATCTAAAACTTATCATCTAAGGCCTCATCTTTAGTTAATGTTATGTTTGGAGATAGATCTATTACAAGTGTGGTTGCCATTTCACCAAAAGATCGACTTGTTAATTCTCAATACAACCACTAGACTTATAGAATCCATAGGAGGCAGTTAAGCCATGTCACAAACCCGATCACAGCACTGCATAGCACAAGGAGACCAACAATGTACACCTTGTAACAATCCCCCTCTAGCACAAGTGATGGGTTTGAACCTATGACCAAGATCTGATACCACATGTTACAAGTGTGGTTGTTGTTGCACCAAAAGATCGACTTGTTAATGCTCGATACAACCACTAGACTTATAGAATCCATAGGATGCGGTTAAACCATGTCACAATCCTGAGCGTTGCACTACACAACACAAGGAGACTAAGGGTGCATACCCTGCAACAAGATCATGAATAAAATGCATAACATCATCTTCTCTACAAATGTTTTTATGATTAAGATAGACTCTAGGAGAATAAGGAGGACCTATAGAAATAGAACCATCAATATTTTGATTTTGCCCCCCTTGCGCAAGGGTATGTGTATGAGAAGAAGATGGGGCCATGTTACTCTTCAATGCTTTCTCTCCATTAAAGAGATCTTGATAGGATTTTTAAAAATTTCTTCATTCATGTATTACATACTCTAGGAGAGGTATGAGTATTAGATTTTCCATTAGTATTTTAAGGATTGGGATCTATAAAAGATTTGAGGTGATCTATATATGAAATACAATCTACCAAAAGCATGATAGTAAAAAAGAATGCACTATAAATGAAAGCAGTGAGATCAAATTGATCGAAAGGATGGAATTTTGAAACTCCAAAAATACAATATGCCAGAGTGCTATGAATGAAAAGGACCAATGTGAAATGAAAGAAGTCATTACCCAACACATGATTTTGATAAATATAAGTGAAAAGAAAGGTAATCATATGTGAAATAGAAAATAAATCAAATCTACTAAATGCCATTGTAAATTTTTTAAAACCAGATCTAGAAAACTACTGTGAAAAGGGAAGGAATATACAAACAAAATGATCCAAAATAAATAAGAGTTTTTATGAATGAACCCTCTAAATTTATATAATTTGATTAAAATAATATCTATGAATTTTAATTTGAAATTTGAAATCTTTCGAAATTGAAATAATTAATCCAAATTAAACAATCTATAAGATCAATTTTAGAATTTAAAAATTACGGTTTTGGTGAATTTAACGTCTAAATATTTTAAAAAATTCACTTGAAATCAAACTTGTAAATGAAAATTTGAATTTTAGATTGCATAAACACTCAGATCTAAGAACATAAATTAGAATTAAAGGTGTAAGGAGTCAAGTTCACCAAAATGTAAAGGTGAAAATATTAGGGTTTCCACCTTAAGAAGGATGAAAAGCGCTAATATTTTGCTAAAGAACTTATTCCATTCAAAAGAGGATTTGAATCCAATAGACTTATTCACAAACTAGCAAGGATAAGGATTTAAAATACTGATTGGATTCAAGGTGTAAATTTTATTTACCTCTCTTGTGAGTTGAATTGCTAAAATTAGGGTAAAGTGCTAACAATGAAGGTAAAAAACATAGAAATAGTGAGCTAAAGTCATTGGATTGAGATATGTGTTAGGAATTGCATGCATAAATTATCAACTATACGCAAATAATGATTGAACAAAGGAATGAAAAACACAAAAATAATAATAGAGAAGAGTCAATTTTAATGTGGTTCACTCAAACTTGATCTACATCCACCAAAGAGAGAGTCCAATAGTATTATTTTGTAAATCAATCCGATTACAACCACTAATCCCTTGCAACTCAATACCGATGCAAAATGCTACAAACTTTCTCTCTACAGAAAACCCTAAACCTTATCCATTTTAATAAGACTTATCTTGGTTAAAAATAGGGTTATAATATGCCAGTCAATAGAAAAATAGATCTTGACACCTTCATAAAATAATAAAAGTCATTTGAGTGTTGTCCCTGGACCTTGCAAGGGGCGCAACCCCCAAACCCCCATTAAATAATATGGGGGGAAACTACACTGATAAAAGGGGAAAATATAACCTTCAAGTTTGATTAGGCTCCATATAACAATACACACCTAGATCTGAGAAATGTAAGAAAATTCATATTTGATCCCCAAAAGAGCTCCTAAAATGTTGATTGAAATATTGCAAATACTGAAATAAATAATGAAAGGATATAAGTTAGATCTACAATGATTGATAATGATTCTTTGCTTCTTCAAAGTAATCACATATGTTGTATGAAATGGCATGAACATGAAAACCCACTAATAACACACACGTGATTTCATACGAATGATGCAATGTTTCTGCAAAATTGATGAATGAAGAATGTAGCATTCAAGACCACTAGTAATGCTTAATAATGAATGCTTCAATGCTTGAATGATTGAATTCTTGATGTTTATAATTTTTCCTTTGTATAGTTATTTCCGTATATCCAAATGAGAGGGGAAAACCTCCTTATATACTTTCCCATTGAAAAACATGTTATTTTTCTGGCATAGGCCATCACGAGGCTAGGTTTCCTACTCAAATTTGAAAATGCCCAAAGGGTTCAAAATGGGGCCCAAATGGGGAAGACCAACGTGTGGTGCCCTAGTCCTAATAAGGACCAAGGCTGCACGCCCTGGTCCTACCCAATTTTAGTGCCAAGACAAAGGGGCCATGTAGTGTATGAAGTTTAAGAAAGGCCATATTTGCATGATGTAAGCATAATTAGGTCTTATTTAAGCATTGGGGGATGAACACTAAGGTGAGGGCCCAAAATTTGGACTAAATTGTAATTGAGTACAATTTAGTATAGTACAATCTAAAAAATGGTTTAGAAGATATATTTCTAAATTGGTATGTTGGTACAATTGGTGTACGCTTTTTCCTACTATAGTACCTTAGATTCTACCGACCTTCACTAAAATTGTGACATCAACTTCTCTAGAGCTTAAAACTAACATTTTGAAGACAATTCTAAACTAGAAAAGTAAATAGACCATTTTATATTATTCAAATTAAATAATAAAAAAAAATTAATGTAAATAAATTAGAAAATAAATTTTAATATATTTTACATTTTCTATAAAATAATTAAACTTTAATAATACTCAGAATGTTCCTATCCCCAACCCTATCTCCCCTCTTCTAGATAGTATTGGGTGGTTGAGTTGGGGGAGAGGAATGACAAAAGGGTGATGGACGACAAGGATGCTAGGGTTTTGAAGGTTGCAAGTGATATGACTCGCAAATTAGGAAAATCAGATAAGCTTGAGGTAATGTTGAATGACCTTACTAAAGGAAAAAATTTAGAGGGTTGAGAGAAATCTAGTGGTGGAGTTGAAGGAGAGCTAGGAGGTCATCAAGAAAAAATTTGAGGAAATGTCTTTGATTAGCCAAGACATGGAATTAAAGAATTTAGCCTCTTTGCATGCTATTCGGGGGGAAATTGAACACAAGAAGGCAAAGTGAAGAGGCCCATGGAGTCTCCCTCGGTAATGATAGATCCACCTACCTTAGTAGTCAAGGTGACCCCAGAGTTTGTCACTCTGTTCTTTGCAAAGGATTCAATTTTTATTTTTTTTTGATAAAGTCATAGGTATGTGTAAAGATTGGCAATAGGGTAATGCATCCATCTAGTACACCATTCCTTTGTGTCTCTAGAGGGTGGGTGGTTGGCTTTTTCTTTGTGGTTTTGTCTCTAGTTTTTGTCTAGTTGTTTGGTAATTTCTAGCGTGTTTTGTTGTCCTGTGTTTTTTGACTGGGTGCACATTCCTCATGCACCCTAGGTGTTCCTATTTAGCAGATATGTAAAGTTTTGGGCCTATCTCACTTTTCTTAATCAAAAATTTTAAAAAACTAACATTGATATTTAGAATGCAATGGCTATCTCCACAGAATTTCATTAGACATTTTGTATGAAATTTAGATTATAAATATTTAACTTTATGTGAGTCCTCTTCATGATGATTGCGTCATTGTCATCTTTCAAATTTTTGTAGAGATTCTCACTCTCACATGAACACACAGACATATGGATATGTTTTCTCTATATTCTCACACTATATTAATTAACAATACTCAACTACTTGCATTTTCCAATGACTTGACAATCCCACTCATCAATTCTATCTATATTCCCTCAACCATTTTCAAAATTGTTTCTTTCATATGGAATATTGTCAAAATGGCTTCTTGAAAATATTAGGAGCATCTTGGACTATTAAAGAATTATATCTTCCAATCTTCTAAATCTAATGATATAGAATGAGTATAGTTCTTAGCTTTACTATGTACACTGATAAAGAATGATTGTAGTTATAAGATTAAATTTTCCATTACCTATCCATTAATTACAATTAATAGAGTATACATTATTAATCTCTTCTACTTGCTAATTGCTTGCAAAAACTAATTCATAATTACAATTACAAATTTAATTATAATACAATAGTACTAAATGTTTTGGTATCTTTTCAACAAATATTAAAGAAATTAACTCCAAGATGAACTAATAAAAACAAAATTAGAATAACATACTAGATAACAAATATGTAAAATGAGTATTTAATAATATTTATACATTGATAGAAATTGTAAAATTATTTAATTTATACATTCATGTTATATATTCCTTATATAATATACA
Organism: Cryptomeria japonica; assembly: GCF_030272615.1. NCBI lineage: Eukaryota > Viridiplantae > Streptophyta > Pinopsida > Cupressales > Cupressaceae > Cryptomeria > Cryptomeria japonica. The sequence continues at coordinate 689,618,962 of NC_081413.1, forward strand.
TTATTTATACCAAGCATAGACATACACATCACATATACTCGGATATCACCTATTACATTAATAATCTAAATTTTTAGTTTCTCCATTTCTTCTCATTTTTTATTTCCCTCTTCTTCCTCATCTTACATATCATTATTGTTCATTCGTATATCATGTGCACTTTTACCATACCTTTCCATTCATTACATTGGCTTTAAATTTATTTTATCTTTATTTTGTCTTATAAGATCTCAAAAGAACTTTTAATTAGACCTTTTATACAAGTTTATTACTATTTTTTAATAATTTATCCTTATTGTATTTTATATATGTATATTGATTTTTTTTCAAGTTTATTTACTTGTTATATGTATAAAGGTTTTGAAATGTGATACTACCTCCAATAGCTCTTTTTTATAAGTAAATAATTTCAATTGCTTGTACGAAAAGGGTTTTATTGTAGTGTAGTATTACATGATCATCTTCACACTGCATCTCTCAATGTGGAGTACCAAACATCATTTATAGTATAAGATATCATTATAATATGAAATAGTATTTTCTTATATGAGTGTACTTCCATATTATATCACTATGTTCCACTCAGATGTCACATTTTGTAATTATTTCATATATTTCTATTTCTACTAATTTCTAGCAATACCTTAGTTTTAATAGTTTTTACCAACATTTTTTTAATGGTGCCCCTACATGCTATGTAATCCTTTTGAAGTTAAATGCGTACTTTATTTTGGTAAAACATATTAACAAGAGACTATTATAGATACATTGATACAATATATTATAAAAGAGGACATATATTTCAATTTTTTAGCAAATGAGGATGTAATGTTTTTTCAACATTTATTTCTCATGTTTTAGTTCAACGATAAGTAGATATATTAGAATCGTATCATCATGATTGTTCTTGAAAGCCACGTCACGTCTTATTATGAAATATGGCTGTAAGGATGAGGGTATGAATTAGTGTAAATTATTAGCTATGGTCTAAAAAATTAATAATTGGCTATTTTGATAATAGGTTTCATTGTTTTTAATAAAGATGTGAAGATAACACTTATACATATGATCATATTGCATTACAATTCATAAAAAAATATTTTCTCATTTGTTTTGTGGGAAAAATATATTCATCTAATATGTACGAATCTAATTTATAATGTTAACTTCAATTTTCGAACATAATGTATACATAAGAAAATTCATTGATTTAAATTAAACACATACTAATTCTTAATCAGTTATATTTACTATCTAAAATGGTACCTAAATTAAGTATTATTATTTATTAACTCTTATATTACTACGCATTGTGTTTACTTTTATATTCTTATGTAAGATTATTTGAATCACTATTGATATATAATATAATAATTTAATATTTAATATTTTCTTAAAGAATTGTAAGAAAATAAAATGATTAAAATGCTAGATAAATTTTAATTTAATAAATAAATCTTCAGTTATAAACTTATTATATCCCATTCGTTTTCGCATTTCTTTCTCCATCTCTATCCTTAAGCTCTCCATTTTCTTAGCATTTCCTTCCTCTTCCCAATGGATACCTCCATCACTTTGACTGCTTCAAAAAGGCAGATGGCTTTCCTTGGGATGATAACTCATAAGTGGCTTTGCGAAGTGGTTAACCACTCTCATAGGCTCTTCTTCCATGCAATTTGTTGTGTCTTGGAGGTGAATTCATTAGGGAAAACCACCCATACATAGTCAACATCGATATTCCTACCTTTTTTCTTGCCATGACTATCATGGTTGGTGTATCAAAGGTGGCAGTGGAAGCTCTCTATAGAAGGGTCTTCAAAGCTGAATTTCTATGTGAATTAGATAAGGTTTTTCTATGCATTGATAAGGATTTAAAAATCCTCTACAAAATGAATTATACTACCAGAATGGACGTAGCTATTCCTACTCATTGCTTCCTAATTCTCACAATCTAGAAAAAAACCTTTTGGGATTAGAGTTTCTATTATCTAGAGAAGCATTCAATTTCTCAATCATCTAATGGGGTTCATAGAGGACAGTCTCATTGGTTTCAACATCATTGGTGATAATGTCGATAAGATAGAGGACTGGGTGCTTGATTATAAATATATGGAAGATTTAAATGACAACAACGATGTGGAATTGAGTTTGAACTCAAGCAAGGAGGTTGAAATTGAGGAGGGTGGTTTGGAGCATGTTGCAGTTGTTTCTCCTACATCTGGAGCGGCGACATCCATTCATGGGTCCTCTTCTAGACTAGTCCACGCTTCGTCTCCTACTCATAATGTAGTGGATTAACATGTTTCAAGGTGCCCTTGTTTTTTGCCAATCATATGATATGGACTCCTATCTTTCCCAAACTTTTTAATAGTCTTTTCATAGTTTGGTTTATATAGTCATCTACTCAGACTCTTTGTTGGGCTATCTTATTTGCCTAAAGGAGCTTTTGTTCTATGGATTTTAGAATTTTGGTCTACAATTGAAACGATTTTGATCATTTTTGGATATAGTTTTTACAATCTGAAAATCATGACTCTATTCTTTTTAATCTATCTTACTTTAATATATTTTGACCTTGACCTTTTACTGAAAAATTAAAAAAAAACTATTTCAATTTTTGTTTATTCTAATAACAACCCTTCTATTTTGATCTAGAGTTTAGATCTTTATCTTAATAAAAAACACTATAAAATTACTTTAAATAAAAATGAGTTGATGAATAATAAACTTAAAATGTTCTAATGAATAAATAAATAAAATTTGAAAATAATATATGATTAAAAATTGTAAGGTAAATGTACATTATCTCCTATAGAGTACTCATGACTACCACCTTCTCTATGTATTGGAACCGAGTTTGGTCATAGAAGAGCAACTAAGGTTGACCAATGGACACAACATGAGAGAAAAATGGACTCTGAATGAAAAAGGCATACACACTGGGATTTTAATATTGCTCGGCCATCATTATTGGAATTGGAAACCAACGAAGACGTATTTGGTAGGAATTTGTTAAGTTTTTTGGTGCTCAAGATCTTATTTTCAAATAATAATAAGTACGAGGGCACTCGCAAGGATGCTTTGCATTTTCAAAGACATGCATTGTCCCAACTAAAAGAACGCTTCGTAATATTAAAATAATCTGAGGCGTGGAATTGTTAGCAGACAAGTGTCTTGATGCCAGCAATCCGCTTCTTGTAGATTAGGATTCTGGAACTTTTCTATCACTCGTCCTTATGGATGGGTCCGCACAGAATCATTTTGATCGATCAATCAAATTTTGCTTTGCCAACCTCCTTGAAGATATGTCTTTTCTTTTATAATTTTAACCTTTTTTAATCGCCAGACGTACGCTAGTCTTGTGTAGAGATTCTAGGTTTTCAATTTTATATTGATTTGCACTCTCCCGTGTTGTACCGTCAGATATAGCCTATCTTAGGGCACCATAATAATAATACGGCTTTTTGTAGGCCTCCGTTACTGTATATTTACCAGACAACAATTCAATGGAAAAAATTCAAGGTGACATTGCTGGATAGTGGCCTTAAATCTTTCATTTGATTCCTATATTTTGATTGGAAATCTTTCGTTAAATAAGGTAGAGGAAACAACTGTCGCTAAACTGAAACTCCCTAAAGTTGCACAAATCTCTGAAAATTTTTGCTCCTCATGGTTTACATGGATCGCACTCCTAGCTCTTTGTATTGAATCTGCATCTGTTTTGTGTAGCAAATGTGCGCAACTTTACCAAATGCTTCCTCAAACCGTTCTGCGCAACATTGTTGGACGGCTGTAGTTACTTCTATTTAGAACACCATGTTCTTATGTCCAATCTGTCATATTAGCGTTATGAATAATGATGAAAATGTATTACGGTCAGTTTTCTCATTTCATTGCTAACAATTTCTGTATATGGTGTAATAATTACAATTCTCTTATCTCTGAAGGCAGGGAAGTTATTTGTCCTAAATACCTTTGTTACATGTTATGTTTACATAATAGTACACTCAATCTTGGTGCACACTTTTTATTTCCAATAAATTTAAATACAAATTGGTTTATGTACTAGTTTTATAAAAGTAATCTAGAGTCAAATTAAAAATTAGCAAATGTCATAATTATATTTTGATTTTCAGATCTTATTAGGACAGATATACAATGATGTTTATTGAAAATACAATATTTTATTAAAGAGATGCAATTATAGATATAATATTATACTAAAATAACATATAAAATAATAAATCTTATAGTGTATAGAGCTTTCTTATCTTTTAGTTTAGATCTTCAACAACTTTTTAAATGCTCATGTTTTTCTGGAAGTGGCTCCAAACCAATATTATCTTCTACATATTCTTGTTAAGTAAAATAAAGATTTATATTTTATTAAAGACAAGAAATAACAAGTTCTTTGTACATAAATGTATCAACATTCTTTAGATGAGCCCCCACTTATGTTGTTTAGAGGACATCTAGAAATCATGAACTCTTGAAAGAGGTACTTCCCAACCAAGGTGTTTAGAACAAGAGAAGATCATATTCATACTCAAACAAATAATTTGAAACTATTTCTTTATATATACATTTATATCCATTAAACCTTTACCTTTATATTTTGTTTGCTTACTTTTGTTCTTAACCTTTGTGTATAGTATGGTGTTACTTATACAACAAAACCTAACATTTTGAGGAAAATTTAGTATCCCCATTTGAGGGAAAATTTATAGTGTTTTAGAAAAGTGGTACATTTCTTGTAATCTTTTTTTTTTAACCAAAGAGGCAAGCCCCATAATTATATTGTAAGGAAGTTAAGTAGTTGAACAACTTCCTATTTGCCTCCTTATTCTATTACTTCTTTTCAACAATTGGCTAATGCTCTTATTCAACAATTCCAAAATAACATTGGTTCTAAAGTTACTTTGACTAATTTAATGCATTGTAAACAAGGTGTTAAAAAAAAAGTGACTGATTTTATTGGTAGATATAAGAATTTATATTCTGAGATTTCTTTTCTGATGTCTGATCAAGACATTCAAAATATTTTCATTGCTAATTTACAAAAAGATATTTGAGATAAACTTCTTTTAATCGAGTTTGCTTCCTTTCCACAATTGTGTGTTGTACTTCACAATTATCAACTCATTGTGAGTCAATTAGAACAATCATTTCCTTCCATGGCTTCGAGTGATAAGGGTGATGTTGCTCAACAACCATTTGTGAATTTCAAACCAAACAAAGGATTCATCAAATTCAATGATAACAACAATAATAGTTAATTCGTAGGTGCTACAGGTGTGCCTCCTTTGTCTAAATTCATCAAAAGAGAGAAAGAGTTTACTCCTTTGAATGAATATGTGCATAGAATTATGTCTTAGTTGATACAAAAAAATGTCTTCAAACTTCCCCAAATCAAGCCAATTGATCCATCTAAAACAACTTCCCCTTACTTTGATGCTAAATATTTTTGGTTAATATCATCGTTAGCCTGGTCATGATACTGAAAAATGTTTTTCATTGACAAATAAGATTCAATAATTAATTGATAACAATACCATATCTATGGAAGGTGTGAATTATAAAGGAAAAAAATGGATAGCTCCTCTTAATCAGAACCTTCAAATTTTCACTGATCCTTTACCATCCCATTTCACTAATGTGATTGAGACTAATCATATTGCTTTCTCTCCCGATGATGTTGGCAATGAATCTAATAACCTAGTAAACCTTGTATATCAACAAGAACTTCCTAAGGATTTGTACATAACATTTGATCCTAGTGAGACCATTAAAGAACCCAATGTAACATTATACATGAGTGCAAAAATCAAAGGTATGCCCACTAGAGGAGTCCTTATTGATCCTGTTTGCATGGTTAATGTGATAACTGAATAATTTCTCTATACTTTGCAATTGAATCAAGCGATATATGATACTAATGTGACAGTTAAAGTTTTTGATAGTATTGGATCGATAACACTTTCTATTGATGTTAGCACTAAATGCTTAGATGTTAAATTTTCTATCATTCCTACATCCGATCAATTTCATGAAAGTTGGGACATCCTTGGCTCTCTTCCATGAAAGTGATTGCTTCTACTATTCACAAGTTTTTAAAATTTCCTCATAATGTTGAAATCATAACTGTTAATCATAGCATATTTCAACCTACACTAAGGCATGGAGATGTTTGTCTTGATTATTTTTGGTCTGAATAATTCAAGCCTCTTGAACCTAGAAGCGATGCTCTTTTTAGATCATATCAAAAATGAAAGAATGAAATTATTTTATTCTTGAGTAAACCTAGAAATCCAACACTTAGCATTTCTCTTGATGATCATATAACTGTTGGCAATATGAAGGAATTGATTACGTGTTGCAATGATGTTTTGTCATTGATGTCAACAATAGTTGTTATGATTGGTTACCGATAGAAGAACTAGTGTTACCGGCAGAAGGGAATATCAGTTGGATACTATTGACATGTTTGGATCAACGAAATATGTTTGGTTTGATGTTTCTAGAGTATGTTTTGGTTAGTTGGTATTGACTTGATGATCAGATTCTATCATAGACTCTAGTAAGCCTATACCGATAAGGATTTAAGGTTTTACTGGAAAAACTTTTACTGAGAATCTTTGACAGGATGCATAAGTGGTGTTGGTGCAGCTTCTAGATGGAATTCAGGATGCACAAAATTATCTTTGTTCATGCCTTGACTAATTGGAGATGTCATTTTGGTATGGTGAATCTATTTGGGTCCAGGTTATGGACTGGTATCATGTTATGTGTTCTCTACATGCTACTAGGATGATTTATGGATTGGTTAATATTGTTTTGGTCTAAAGATGACATCGCATATCATTGTAATGTGGATGTATGTAATGATTGTATTGTAATATCTTTTAGGTGGATGACCTAATTGGTTTAGGCCTTAGGGTTTGCATAAATTGATGTAAAATCTCATTGTAGATCATGGTGGTAATGGTCATGGAATGAAATAACATATGCAAAGGAGATTTGGTTGATTGCAGGTGCTCGACTTGTGTTTATGTAAGAGGTCAAATGCCTCTGGTATTGAGCTTAACCGACACTGTAATCAGGCAGGGTAGATGCTATCATTGGCAGTGCATTCTTCTAGATTGTTGTCCAATTATATTGAGGTGGTTATAACCTCTCTATAGTAAGTGAGACTCCTTTGTAATGAACCATATGCTCTAGGCAATGTGTCTTCCTACATGTACAGTCCCCTTTATTGTATCATATACTTTTTGTAGAAGTATTAATTATCTGACTATGGGTAGGCTCCCACTGTGGTTTTCCCTTTACTAGTTTTTACACATACAAATCATGGTGTTATGTGGTATGGTTGCATTGTATTGATTCTCTATTTCATTCTTAAGTTTTATTGCTTACCGGTATCTGTTTCTGCTATTCCAATATTTAATGTTCATGTGGTCTGATTAAAGGTTATAAAGTGGTTTGATTACTATAATCTATTGACAACTAATTCAACCCCCCCTCTCAGTTATCCACTGGTTATTCTAACAATTGGTATCAGAGATTTGGTCCTCTTTTACAAAAGCTTAACTGCTTGAGGTAGATCCTATGGCAACTATTTTTAGAAGAGAAATCCCTAAGCTTGATGGAATAAACTATGAGAAATGAAAATTTTGAATGGAGAATCATCTTAGATGTCTTGGCAAGGATATTTGGGAGATCACTGAGAAAGGATATACACATTATGATCCGGCATATGGCAATCCTGCTCTTGAAGACTTGGACCAAAATATTAAAAACGATTGTAGAGCTAGAGAAGCCCTCTTCTGTGTACTCAATGATTAACAAATCATGGGATTGACTGATAAATCATCTACAAAGGTTATGTGGGATAAATTGCAAACTCTAAATGAAGGTGACCCTACTGTCAAAATTTCTAAACGTGATGGTTACCAGGTAAGATATGAGAACTTGAAGATGGTAGATAATGAAAGAATTGCTACATTTATGGAAAGAGTAAATGCAAATTTTCATGGGAATTCACTATTGTGGACGATCTTAGAGTGAAGATGAAATAGTTTCTAGAGTTTTGAGAGCCCTACCACTGACTTACAAGATGAAGGCTACTACAATTAATAAATTGAGAATAATGGCAAACACTTCAATTAACAAAGACATTTGGATTGGGAAATTATTTGCTTTTGAGCTTGAAGAATTTGGACCCTCTCGAGCTGCAAAGTCTAAACCTGCTTTTCATGCATCATCATCTACCAACAAAAGTGATTGGAAAGCCCTATATGCAAAAGAATTGGAAGATATGAGGAAAGAGGATGAATAATTTGAGCAACTTGAAGCCTTATTTGCTAGAAGAGTTCCTAAAAGACTGACATGAAGTAAGTATGAAGGAAAACCACCTTTTGAACTTTTTGCATGTAATAAGATTAGTCATTTTATATCTAGATGTCCTAAAAGGAATGCAAGATTTGAAGAAAGAGTTAAGAAATCATTTAAGCCTAATCAAAACAAATATAGATTCAAGAAAAATAAACTATGCTACATAGCGGATGAGAAAGGATTAAGTGATGACTTAGAGGATGAACCGGTAGGAGACTCTACTAGTGGATCTAGCAATGGAAAGGAATGGGTGTTCTATGCTATAAAGGAAGATAAATCAGAACCAGTTATCAAGAATGAAGAAAAGTCCCTAGCAGCAAAAGTTGAAGACAAGGATGAATGGGTAATTGATAGTGGCTGCTCATATCATATGACTAGAGATAAAAGAAAAATTTTGTCCCTACAAGAATACAATGGTGGTCAAGTCAGATTTGGGGATGACAATAAATGTATGATCAAAGGTAGAGGTGTTATTTCTCTAGATGGAAAGCATAATACTAATAATGTCTACTATGTAGAAGGTTTAAAGCATAATCTTTTAAGTGTTTGTCAATTGGTGGATAAGGGATTCCAATGTTAGTTCAAAGATAGAAAATGCAAAATCATTAACAGAACTAGTTTGGAGTTTGCAATAGATACTTAGACTGGAGGTAATATCTTTCACTTGAACACCAGTGAGAAGACATGTTTGATTGCTCATTTTGATGAGAGTTGGTTATGGCATAAGAGGTTGTGTCATGTTGATTTTGATTCTAATATTAAGATCAGTTCAATAAAGGCAGTTAGAGATATACCTGATTATAAGGCCTCATAATCTGGTATGTAAGGAATGTCAACTGGGAAAGAAAGTTAGAACTTGTTTTAAGAGCATACATGATAAATCTAATGATGTGCTTGATGTGATTCATACTGACTTATGTGGTCCAGCAAGGACCAGAAACTTTCAAGGTGATAGGTACTTCATGCTAATAATTGATGGTTATTCTAGAATGATGTGGGTGACTTTTTTGAAGGAGAAGTCTGAAGCTTTTGAGAAATTCAAGATCTTTAAAGAATTGGTGGAAACAAAAATTGGATTGAAAATCAAATGTCTGAGATCAGATCAAGGTGGTTGTTGGCATTCTACACTCATATGAGAATAGTTGATGTTTTCATTGATGGCAACCAACTGGAAACCAACTGACAATAGGTTTCTACATGCACCGGCATCACAAACTTCATGCACCGACAGACACCAACATTTAGATTACATCGGCAACAAAGCATACTGGCACTCAAGTCAACATGGATTGAACTTTTTTTTATTGTAATATAATTCTCTTTTGTAAGATGACTTGGTATATTGTAAAAAACGCATCTATGTATGAGATCTTATAAGTCATTTTGAACTAGGAGTAGAAGGAGATATGATATATGTATGGTAGAAGATAATTTTTTAGTGGAAACAAAGGTTTTTGGTTAAGGTATCTATGTGAAATTAAACTGGTACTAATCTTGGCATTGGAGATGCTATTTTGAGTAGTACATTATATTGGATATAATTACCCATTTCATAGTCAATGAAACTCTTCATTGAGCAGTGAGCTCTAGGTTGTTGGCCTCGTTGCATGTGCAGGCCCCTATTGTAAGTAGTATTTATTCATTAGCTAGTGAGTAAATATTATGGGTCACAAATCCCATCAAGATTTTTCCCACACCGGGTTTCCTCATTAAAATATTTTGTGTTATGGTGTTTTTCTATGCTATCTCTATTATTTTTGTTTACTGCATTAATTCTTGTTTACCGGTACACTATTTTAGGTTGCAAAGTTACAAATAATTTTAAATATACAAATAACCAGTCAGACACTGATTCACCCTCCCCCTCTTAGCATCTTTGGGGTTGTCATTAAATCTAACAATTGGTATCAGATCCTATTTCTCTATTTACAAAAGCCTAACAGCTTGAGAAAGATTCTGAAACTAGTAGAGATGGAGAACTTAAGAAAAAAGTTGGAAGGAGCTCTTGAAGAATATCAAACTAGAAGATGATCTAAGGAATGCAGAGGAATTCATTAAAGGACTTTAGGAGAACTTGGTTATAGCACAAAATAAGAGAAAGGAACTTCATGAGAAAATGCAGGATGATGATGATGAAAAGGAAACTCTTAGAGACATTGCAAATAAGTTAAGGCAAGAGAACAATAATATGAAGAATGAAATGCAAGATATGACTATGAGGTTATGTAAGGATATGGAAGACATGGAGAAGACTTGACTAGGAGACTTAATGATGCGGGAAATGAAAATATAAGACTTTGTCATGAGAATGATATGCTAAAGATAGATCTGATTCACATGAAACATGATAAGGAGGATCTTACAAGACAACTTGGAATTCTGCAAAATGAGTTGATCACTGCAAATGAACACAAAGACAAAATAAAGAAAAGTTCAGAAAGACTTGATGACATGCTAAAAAGATAGAAACCTGATGGAGATACAATTGGACCTGGATTTGAACATGGAGAGAGTTATGGTACTGCAAACAATCAAGATCAGAACAAACCGGTAAGACAACCTAATTCTTATAAATTTAATGGGAAATGCTTCAATTGCAACAAATATGGCCATAGAGAAAATCAGTGTAGATTTTTAAATAATCTAAATATGAACTCACCCACCAGTCAATGTTCCAAATACAACAAAGTTGGTCATAATTCAAAAAGTTGTAGAATGAATGTGAAATGCTATGTTTGTGGTAGATTTGGGCATTTATCTAATCAATGCAGAACACAAACCGGTCAAGGATATAGAAAGGCCTATCAGAGGAATAATGTAACTTGTTATTCATGTAACAAGATTGGGCATTTAAGTGGTAGCTTTCCTTTGTACCAGCCAGATCCTCTTTTGAGCTTCCTAACAAAGTTTGCTACTTCAACATCAGAGCCTTCACTGGATTCTTTATGAGTAACAAATTATTTTCCCTTTTTGGTGATTTTGAAAGATGCTTCTTTCCTTGAGGAAGTCTCACTAGTTGTTCTCATCTCATAGGTTTTCAGGGAGCCAAATAGTTCATCCATTGTAAAAGTCTTCAGATCCTTGGATTCTTCTATGGCTGACACCTTAGTATCATATTTGGGAGTAAGAGATCTAAGTATCTTTTTGACAAGAATCTCATATGAAATCTCTTCTCTGAGTCCTCTAATGGTATTCACAGTTCCATCAAATCTGTGAAGATAGTCTGCAATCTTTTCATCATCTTTCATTTTGATGCTTTCAAGTTGACCCCTTAGTGTTTGCAGCTTGGCTTCTTTGACTTTTACATCTTCCTCAAATAATCTCTACAATTTGTCACATGTCTCCTTTACTGAAATACAGTGCATGACTTTGACAAATTCATTATCGGACAGTCCACTCAGATAGCATGTTTTGCCTTTGCATTGTTCTCATACTCCATTTTTGCATCTAGATCAGTGGGAGGAGTATTAGAAACGACATACCCATTCTTGACCAACATCTAGACATAAAACCCAAGAGATGAAACATAAGTCTCCACTATTCTACTCCAAAAGGCATATTTGGATCAATCAAACATGGGGGCTTTTGAGAGGAAGTAGACTCATTTCTTGCCATTATGCTCAAGGTCCAGAATCTACCCAAGGTTTAAAGATTACTAGGAACTTGGCTCTAATACCAACTGTTGAACACAGAGTTCCACTGAGAGGGGGGGTGAATCAATGGTTCTTAAGTTTTTTCCCTTTGTGATCTAACTTGAGAATATCATTTATTTTCTTTATCACTTAAACAATCAAACTGGTATTACAAGAAAGAAAGCTAAAGAAACCATACACACACAAGAAACTCACAACACCACATTTACGAGGAAAACCCTAAATGGAAAAAACCTCAGTGAGAAAAGTTGTTGAAGACTACTGCTCCAATCTAGCCTCACACGTAGAAATAGATTTACAAAGATTTTGGGCACCAACCCAAGGAGCGCCAACCCCTGCACCAAGCTTCAACTTGGCGAAGTATATTAAAATAGATTTTAACTACAATTAAGGCTTCTTGTTGCAAATGAGTTCTGCAACTCTTGAATCTAATAGCTCTCGGTTATCTTTCTCTCCCTTTCACACACAATCTCTCAACTCACTATGTCACACTAGGATGATTTTTTTGTCACACTTTACTGGTTAGGCTCAACTGCTAGACTATGATACTGCTGGTAGAATCTTCTCACCAGTTTACTTGCTTACTCACACTGCAACTTGCTCAGAACACCTTCTAAAGTTTTTCTCCTAGCTCCATCTCCCTTCTCTTCTCTTCTTAATCTTCAAAATATCAACAACATGTTATGTTCAGAGCTCTCACTACATATACCTATTTTCCTACCAGAATGCAATTAAAAAAATGTGAGTGGTTAGGGTTTTCTATTTTCAACATAATCTTCATGAGATCCTATCCCACCTATTTGGGATCAATCACATGTCCTTGAAGACTGCACCTGCACACGGTTTCCATTATCCAATGCACATTTTCCTCGAAGAGGTAATCACGAATCAGATATCTTGTCATAAAGTCAGACAACACATAAAGTATTCTAGAGGTTTCCTTTATGAGAACATCTTGAATTAGATTTCCTTTGCATTTATTCAGGCGCCATCTACTCCTTGATATTCCTCTGTCATTCCTTCTTCCTCAACCCGCAATCAGTTAGATGCAATCCCGTGATTTGTGGGTTCTTCATTAATGGCGATTATCTATTTCATCAACCCTATTGATGAAGCTTCACCAACCACAACACACTTGCCACCTCAACTCATGGCATCACACCAATCAAGACATGGCCTACCAACATGCAGTTAGTCTGGCAAACACATACCGGTAAAACCTTTGTTGGTAGAGTGTTCTTCTTTTGTTAACCAGTAGAGCATCTAGTACCGATTGCACATCTTCACCTCCAGTGGTGTCAGACAACTTTTAACATTCTGCCTCTTCATCATAAACAAGAAACCATCCTTCAGACTAGTTTTTACTTTACTATGTGGATCTCCATCATGCCGATTGACATCAATGACAACTTAGTGCCAAAATGCCAACAATCTCCTCCTTTGGCATTTATGTCAAGTTTTCAACTTCACCTCATACATACTGATACATTTCTCCCCCTTTGAGACAATGAAAAAGGGTACTTGTGCACTCCCCCTTTGATTCGTACCAAGGCCTCGTTTGACCACTAACAGCTCCCCCTAAGCCACATAAAACCTTCCTAGGAAGAAGACACAACTCCCAACTTGTGTCGGAGGTACTCAAAAGTGTTGACCAGTAATGGCTTGTTGAAAATGTCTGCTACTTGTTCACTAGTAGGAACATAATCCATTCTTACCTCTTGTCCTTCAACCTTCTCTCTGAGAAAGTGATATTTGATTGCAATGTGTTTTGTTCTGGAATGCATGAATGGATTCTTTTCTATGTAGATTGCACTCGAATTGTCACACCGGATGAGAATAGGATCAATGATGTCCACTTGTATATCTTTGAGAGTTTTCTTCATCCAAAGCACTTGAGAGCAACATGTAGTAGCAGCAATGTACTTAACTTCAACAGTAGAGAGGTAGACTGAGTCCTGCTTCTTGCTATGCCAAGAGACCAACCAGTCACCCATAAAGAATGCACCACTACTTGTTCTCTTTCTATCATCAATGCATCTTGCCCAATCAGAATCAGTGTATACTTCCAAGATAAAATTTCCCTGTTTAGGATACGACAAACCATAGCTAAGCATTCCCTATAGATACCTAAAAATTTTGCTAACAACATTCATGTGTGACTGCTTTGGTGTAGCTTAAAATATAGCCACCATGCATACTAACTAAGCTATATATGGTCTTGAAGCAGTTAGATATAGTAGATTGCATATCATGGATCTGTACAGAGTCTAATCCACCACCGGTGATTCATCATTCTTACTCAATTTGCTGCCAGTCACCATGGGAGTACTTACCCATTTGTAATCTTCTAGTTGGGATTTCTTCAGCATCTCCTTTGCATACTTGACCTGTGAGATAAAGATTCCTTTATCTTTCTGTAATATTTGCAAGCTAAGGAAGTAGGTCAATTCACCAAGCATTGACATCTCAAATTTTGACTGCATCTAATTAGCAAACTCTTTGCAGAGAGTATCCTTGTTGTGGCCAAAGATGATGTCATCTACATACACAACCACAATAATCATTTGATTCCCATCTTTCCTTATGTACAAATTATTGTCAGCACTTCCCTTTTTGAATCCTTTCTCCTTTAGATACAAATCTAATCTTGAGTACCTTGTTCTAGGAGCTTGCTTTAAACCATACAAAACCTTCTTTAACCAACACACAAATGTCTCATCATCATGCATCAAAAATCATTCTAGTTGCTCCATGTATACTTCTTCTTCTAAATTTACATTTAGAAAAGAATATTTTACATCCATTTGGTATACTTTATAGCCCTTGTAGGTAGAGTAAGCTGAAAGCATCCTAATTGCTTCTAATCTAGCCATGGGTGCAAATGTTTCTTCAAAGTCAATCCCCTCTACCTGAGAGTATCCTTTGCACACTATTCTAGCTTTATGCCTCACAATCTTACCTTCTTGATTCATCTTGTTTCTGTAGACCCACTTTGTGCCAATGATGTTCTTGTCTTCTAGTCTAGGGACTAATTCCCAAGTCTTGTTCTTCTTAATCTGGTGCAGCTCTTCTTCCATGGCATCCATCCATTCCTGTCTCTTGCTAGCCTCATTGAAATTTTTGGGTTCAACTTCAGTCATGAGGCATAGGTTGACTTGTTCATTATTTTGGGCAAGTCTTCTTCTAGTCTATACACCATCACTCCTATTTCCCAAAATTTGTTCTTCTTGGTGATCCAACTGTACATACCGGTTGGGAACCTTCTGGGATGCTACCTTTGGTTCACTTTCTGTGTGAGCTTCATAATACTCATCACCGGAGTCATCATACTAGTTAACTTGTGGTTGAGATCCTCTGTGCACATTTTCATCAACTCTTACATGCACACTTTCAATAACTCATGAGGTGTCATCTTTTTGTTTGTTCTCAATTGAACCTGGTTCAAAGTGTATGCAGCAATATGCACAACTTCTCTCCAATAAGTATTCGATAGACTGGCTTCATTCAACATGGTTCTAGCAATCTCCTTGATTGTTCTGTTCTTCCTTTCTACCACACCATTTTTCCGTGGTGTTCTAGGAGCAAAGTATTGCCTTCTAATTCCATGTTTTTCACAGTAATCTTTAAATTCATTTGATGTGAACTCTCCACCCCTGTCTGATCTTAGGGATTTTAATTTGTACCCACTTTCCTTTTCTACCATCTTCCGAAAGATCTTTAATCTTTCAAATACTGGTGATTTATCTTGCAGAAAGGTGACCCATGTCATCCTCGAGTAGTCATCAATGAAGAGCATAAAGTATCTTTCACTAGCAAGTGCTCTTGTTCTAGTTGGACCACATAGGTTTGTATGCACAATTTCAAGTGGCTTTGAGGTGTTGTGCTCCTTTGTCTTGAAACTCACTTTTGTTTGCTTACCTTCTACACATTCATCACAAAATGTATTTACTAGTTTGATGATGAGTGGAATATTCCCCACACACCCCTTTTTCCTTACTGCAACTAAGTTATCAAAATTTATGTGGCCTAATCTTGTGTGCCACAACCAACTTTCATCTACTTGTCCTAACATACATTTGAACTCATAGCATTGCCTAAGATTATAATCATTTCCATCTGTTCTCTTTCCTTCTACCACAACTTTATTGGTACTGTCTTTCTTTATTTGGCAACCAGTTGAGTCAAAGGTGAATTTATAACCTTTGTCACACATCTGACTCACACTCAGCAGACTATGTTTGAGGCCTTCCACATAATATAGATCATGTGCCTTCAGTTTTCCATCAATGCTTAGTGTTCCTTTCCCTTTTATTTTGATGGAGGAATTGTCTCCAAACCTTACCTATCCACCATTCCAATCTTCAAGTTTAATAATTTTTCTTTTGTCACCAATCATATGGTTTGAACAACCACTATCTACAACCCATAGATTTTTCCTTTCAGCATGTAAAGCAGTTTGCACTATGAGACTTGATTCTACCCTTTCCTTTTCTTTCTCAACCCAAACGGGTTTGATTTCCTTCTTCTTGTTAACTGCTATAATTTAGCTCTAGTTTAGTTACCAGTTCTTGATCTGGATTTTTCTTTATTTGTTTGATCTTCTTGTTTTTGCATAAATTTTCTATGTGTCCTAATTCTTAGCAGTTATAGCATTTTATGTTTTCATTAAAGTAAACATCCTTAAATTTATTGTAGGGTACCAGTTTGTTCTTCCTATAATCAAAACTCTTATGTCCATATCCATTGCACTAATAGAAGACAACATTCATATCCCGGAGTGCATTAAATGAATTTTTTCTTTCATAATTGATAGAAGTCTTATTGTTTAACCTATAGTTAGCTATTTTGTGCCCAAATTTATTACACCTATAATAATAACCATGAAAGTCTGATACATATTGGTTGGGTTGTCTTGGTCTTGAATGAAACTACCTCAACGGGGTCTTTTGTTCATTTTGTTGAATCTGGTGAATCCTTCTCAGTCAATTCTGGTATTCCTCTTTGGGTCTACAAATTTATGCATTAAATGTGGCCTTCAGTTCATTTGTGCATAACAGTTTGGATGTCGATTTCTAACAGCATCTGCATATGTCTTTTTGTCGATATCCTTTTCTACAGTGAATGTCTTCTTTTCTTCACCTTTAATTGAAGAAGGCAACATTATCTCTTTGTCAGATTTACCTTTATGGGTTGAAACTTGACCAACTTCAAAGTTGAAGCCACCGATGTCTTTGGATTGCTTTTGTTTGCTCAACATCTTATCCAAAGCCTCAGTGTTGCCTTCATACTTACTTCTTATTTTTATTTATTCCTTGCTTTCTTCAAGATCCTTTCCGAGCTTTATTATTTCTACTTCTAGCTCTTGATGCTCTTTTTCTTTCTTTGTCAGATCAACAGCTATAGCTTCACCAATCCTCTTAGTTTCTTCCAGCTGCAGTTTCAAGTTAAATATGATTTGACTGGACTTTGCCAGAGATGGCTTCAAGAGATCTTGTTCATCTAATGCAACAAGCTTAACCCTCTTGAGTTCTCTTCTTGTTTTACTCAATTCTTCAAGTGCACTGATATGTTCACTCCCCAAATCCACTTCAGCCTCAATATCCTCTTCTTTCTCATTTTCATCAGTAAGTCTATCAAGTGCCATAAAAAAGATTTACTTTTCTATCATTCTCATGGTCATCATCTTCTGATGCATCTTCATCATCTATTGTGTCATCCTCAATGGTATATAGGTTGTTTTGGTTCCGATAGCCTCTTCTTCCCTGTCGATAGTCATTCCTTTCTTTGTCTTGGTCGGCAAAGCTTCTAAACTGTCTTGACTCATCTCCACTGGTTTCTTTGCAAGGACAACTTGCAGCAAAGTGTTCTAACTTCCCACAGTTGAAGCATTTAAGTGGTAGCTTTCCTTTATACTGGTCAGATCCTCTTTTGAGCTTCCTGAACAAGTTTTCTACTTCAGCATCAAAGTCTTCACTAGATTCTTTATGAGTAACAACTTCTTTGCCCTTTTTGGTGATGTTTAAAGTTGCTTCTTTCCTTGAAGAAGTCTCACCTATTGTTCTCATCATATAGCCTATCAGGGAGCCAAATAGTTCATCCATTGTAAAAGTCTTCAGATCCTTGGCTTCTTCTATGGCTAACACCTTAGTATCATATTTGGGAATGAGAGATCTAAGTATCTTTTTGACAAGAATCTCATCTGCAATCTCTTCTCTGAGTCCTCTAATGGTATTCACAGTTTCATCAAATCTATGAAGATAGTTTGCAATCTTTTCATCATCTTTCATTTTGATGCTTTCAAGTAGGCCCCTTAGTGTTTGTAGCTTGGCTACTTTGACTTTTGCATCTCCATCAAAAAGTCACTGTAATTTGTCCCATGTCTCCTTTCATGAAATACAATGCATGACTTTGACAAATTCATTATCAGACAATCCATTCAAGATAGCATGTTTTGCCTTTGCATTATTCTCATACTCCCTTTTTTCATCTGGATCAGTGGGAGGAGTATTAGGAATGACATACCCATTCTTGACCGACATGCAAACATCAAACCCAAGAGATGAAATATAGGTCTCCATTATTCTACTCCAGAAGGTATAAATGGATCCATCAAACATGGGGGCTTTTGAGGAAGTAGAATCACTTCTTGCCATTATGCTCAAGGTCTAGAATCTACCCAAGGTTTAAAGATAACTGGGAACTTGGCTCTAATACCAATTGTTGAACATAGAGTACCACTGAAAGGGGGGGTGAATCAGTGTTCTTAAGTTTTTTCCCTTTGTGATCTAACTTGAGAATATTAGTTATTTTCTTGATCACTTAAATAGTCAAACTGGTAATACAAGAAAGAAAGCTAAAGAAACCATTCACACACAAGAAAATCACAACGCCAGAGTTATGAGGTAAACCCAAAATGGAAAAAACCTTGGTGAGAAAATCTGATGAAGACTACTACTCCAATCGAGCCTCATAGGTAAAAACAAATTTACAAATATTTTGGGCACCAACCCAAGGAGCACCAACCCCTGCACCAAGCTTCAACTTGGCGAAGTATATTGAAATAATTTTTAAATACAATTAAGGCTTCTTGTTGCAAATGAGTTCTGTGTTGGCATTCTACACTCTAGTGAGAAATGAAGGTGTTGTCATTAATGGCAACCTACTGGAAACCTTCAGGAAACCACTCGACATTCATCTGGTAAAGACACCAGCAAGAACCGACACTGACAGACACTTCACCGGCAGTGATAACAATGTATATTGGCACCCCAGCTGACAAGAGTAAAGTTTTGTTTATTATATTTAATTGTAAATATCTTTTGTAAAACTGACATGGCATATTGTAATAAGACTCATATATGTATGAGATCTTGCAAATCATTTAGATGATAGATAGATAGATGGATGGACATATGATGATATGATGAGAAAATATTAAGGTAGATTTTGTATAAGGGTTTATGGTTATAGTATGAGCTTAAACCAGTACTGAACCTAACATAGCAGATGCTGAATTGTAGCAGTACATTATATTGGATTCTCATAATCCATTTTGTAAGTCAATGAGACTTCCTTTTGCATTTGGCCTTCCTGCATGTGCATGCACCACATTGTAAGTAATACCCATTCATTGGCTAGTGAGTGAATATTGTGGGTTAGAAATCCCACCGAGGTTTTTCCCACACCGGGTTTGCTCATTAAAAATCTTTTGTTATGGTGTTCTTTCTATATTGTCTTTATTGTTCATATTTACTACATTAATTCTTATTTACCGGTACATTGTTTTGGAATGCAAAATACTTAATAAGGTCAAATATTCTCCTCACTGGTTAGATACTGATTCACCCCCCCTCTTAGTATCTTTGGGAATATCATTAATCCTAACATTATGCAAATTTTGAATCTAATAGCTCTTTTTTATCTTTCTCTCCCTTTCACACACAATCTCTCAACTCACTATGTCACACTAGGATGCTGCCTACTCTATCACACCTTACTGGTTAGGCTCAACTGCTAGACTATGAAATTGTTTGTAGAATCCTCTCACCGGTTTTCTTGCTCACTCACACTGGAACTTTCTCATAACACCTTCTAAATTTTTTCCCCTAGCTTCCTCTCCCTTCTCTTCTCTTCTCAATCTTCACAATATCAACAACATGTTATGTTCAAATCTCTAATTACTTATACCTATTTTCCTGCCAAAATGCAATTCAAAAAACCTGAACGGTTAGGGTTTTCACTTTTTAACATAATCTTAATAAGATCCAATCCCACCTATCTTGGATCAATCACTTGTCCTTGAAGACTGCACCTACCCATGGTTTCCATTATCCAATGCACGTTTTCCTCGAAGTGGCAATCACGAATCAAATCTTTTGTCATAAATTCAAACGACACATAAAGTCTTCCAGAAGTTTCCTTTATGAGAACATCCTGAATTGGATTTCCTTTTGTAAAGCGGAAAATCGATCGAACCCTAGTTGCTCTCCCCTCTTCCAACTCCAAGGAGAGAGAAGGGAGAGTCACTAGGGTTGATAGTTTTCACTTAGGAGGGACTTTACATTAAAAAGAGGGGTTGAAACCCACAAGATCCAATCCCACGCAATGCAAGATTGGATTCTATATGAGTTTCAAGGGTTGTGATAGCAAGGATACCCTCTTTTGTAAAGAATGTAGATGGAAAGATTGAACCAGGAATGCATAGAAAGTGAGAAAGATTCGCTTATAAACTGAGTTAGGGATATAGGATGAAGCTGCGGACCTGGAATTAGCAGTAAAATGTTGAGACGGCACTGTCCTGCAAATTTGAGCAAAAGTTGACGGGACGATGGCACCCGGCGTGCACACGGTCCTCCAAAAAATCCGCGAAACGAAGGGGGATCTGTTCGTCTCTGCACAAGGATTCCAGATCTTCAATTTCAGCCGCGTACCTGCAACCTACACATAGAAAAGTGAAGACGATTGGGGGGTTAGGGATTGGGGGTTTGCCCTTAGGTCAAACCCCGATTTTGGAATTACCCAAGAAATGAGAAATTGCTGTAAATGTAAATGTATGTAATGTAAAACAAGTACTAATACCTTGTTGTAAGGATGTTTCTATCCTTATGTGCGAAGGTATAGATGTTGTTGTTTGTTGTATGTTGTATGTTGTAGCATGTAATGTGTTTGTAAGTGATCTCCTCTTCAATGGTTGAATCCTTGTCTTGAATGCAACACTTAGCCTTGAATGGAGACTTGAAATGATCAATTACTTGAAGGAATGCTTGAATGCTTGAATGCTTGAGTATAGTTTCCACACTTGTACACATATGTCCTCCTTTCCCAAATGGGAGAGGAAAATATAGTTTATATACTTGCCAATTAGGGTTAAAAGACTGATTTTCCTGACCTTAGGCCGACCAGGAAAGATAATTTTCCAATTTGCAAACAAAAAGACCCGAAGCCCCCAAAAGAGACCGGGCCCAAAATAGGACCCAGGGACCAGGGCGCTGGGCGCTCTGGTCCCACCTCCTGGGACAGCAGGGTGCAAAGGAGGTTCAGGCCAGGGTGCTTGAAAAATGCAGTTTTTAGTGTCGCAATCAGGTTTCAGGGTCTCCATTTAGGTTGCGTGTTGCGTCGCCATCGTGAAGACCGAAATGCAGTCGAAATTGCAAGTGTCGCAATTTTAGGACGCTACATTTAGCCCCCACTTTAGCGGGAGTATAAGCGTACGCTCATACTTCCAGTAAAGTACAAGGAAACAACATTGAAAAACTTTCACCACGTCAAGGAGGCAAGATACACCAAGCCCCCAGTGGACTAAGAATCTTACGACTTCGATTGACAAAGTAAAAGGGAAGATCACGAGGGAGAACCATGACTGTTAGTAGTAAGGTTCCCTCACTATGAGTCATGCAAGAAAGATATCAAAAATTTTCAAGGCAAGGCTAAATTTGCCAATGTAGCGTCCTAAAATTGCGACACTTGCAATTTCGACTGCATTTCGGTCTTCATGATGGCGACGCAACACGGAACCTGAATGGAGACCCCGAAACTTGCTCATGACACCAAAAACTGCATTTTCTTGCACCCTGGCCTGAACCTCCTTTGCACCCTGCTGTCCCGGGAGGTGGGACCAGAGCGCCCAGCGCCCTGGTCCTTCAGGACTAGGGCGCCCAGTGCCCTAGTCCCTGGGTCCTATTTTGGGCCCGGTCTCTTTTGGACTTCGGGTCTTTATGTTTGCAAATTGGAAAATTGTCTTTCCTGGTCGGCCTAAGGTCGGGAAAATCAGTCTATCAGCCCTAATTGACAAGTATATAAACTACATTTTCCTCTTTCATTCGACATGATGGAAAAAGGGTGGAAATTATACTCAAGCATTCAAGCATTCAAACATTCCTTCAAGCAATTGATCATTTCAAGTCTCCATTCAAGGCTAAGTGTTGCATTCAAGACAAGGATTCAACCATTGAAGAGGAGATCACTTACTACATACTACGACAACATACAACATACAACATCTATACCTTCGCACATAAGGATATAAACATCCTTACAACAGGGTATTAGTACTTGTTTTACATTACAGACATTTACATTTACAGCATTGCTCATTTCTTGGTTAATTCCAAAACCGGGGTTTGACCTAAAGGCAAACCCCTAATCCCTAACCCCCCAATCATCTTCACTTTTCTGTGTGTAGGTTGCAGGTACGCGGCTGAAATTGAAGATCTGGAATCCTTGTGCAGAGATGAACAGATCCCCCTTCGTTTCGCGGATTTTTCGGAGGACCGTGGCGCTCGGGCTCCATCGTCCCGACAACTTTTTCTCAAATTTGCAGGATAGCGCCGTATCGACATTTTACTGCTAATTCCAAGTCTGCAACTTCATCCTATATCCCTATCTCAGTTTATAAGCGAATCTTTGTCACTTTCTATGCATTCCTAGCTTAATTCTTCTATCAACATTCTTTACAAAAGAGGGTAGCCTTACTTTCTTAACCCTTGAAACACATTTAGCATCCAATCTTGCATTGTGTGGGATTGGATCTTGTGGGTTTCAACCCCTCTTTTGAATGTAAAGTCTCTCCCCTATGTGAAAACCATCAACCCTAGTGAATCTCCCTTCTCTCTCCTTGGAGTTGGAAGAGGGGAGAGCAACTAGGGTTCGATCGCGATTTTCCGCTTTACATTTTGGTGAAGTTGACGTGAACATCCTTTCTGATTATTCATGGTTAGATCTAAAAATTGGATTCCTTGATTACATTTCCATGTTTGATCTTTTGCAAAATTTTAGAGGTTAATTGCATAAAAAACCCTAAATTTCCTTTTTAAGTAATTAAACTTGTGAAATGTTTAATTATTAATGCTTGTTTTAGATCTTCCCTTCTATTACAAATTATCAATTCATATTTGTGCTTTAATTTTGAAAATTAAGTGGTTAAGTGTCAAAACCCTAATTTTTGAAACCCTCTTGATTCAACCTTTGTCCGACAATTTCACTGATCAAAACATCTCCAAATCAGCTGTAACTTTGGATTCCGCAATAAAATCACAATATCTTTCATCCCTGAAAATTTGGAAAAAAGTTGCGAGGACCGTGTGCACTCCGAGCGCCATCGTCCCCGACATTTTTTCCGAAATTTCGGGAGCGAGATCTTACTGTATTTTCCTACTAAAATCCAGAATTTTGGCTGATTTTATCAATTTTAACACCTTCAAAATTACAATCAAAGTTGGTCTTGTGATTGCTTGGATTAAGGCTTCTAAACATTCAAAAATCATCGAAATTGAAATTTTGTGTCAAAATTGTGTTCTTACTGTCCTAAATCTGAAAAGTGTGTTTGCATTCATTCGAAATTTCAGTGCTTTATTCAAATTCTTACAATTTGTGACTTTTGAAATTAAGTGCTTAATTACAACAACTTTAATTTCCGCTTTCAAAATTGAATTTTGCGTGAAATTGAGTCAATTTTTAAATTTCAAAATTTGCATTGCTCTTGACATTCCCTCTAAAATCATAACATTCAAAATTTCAGTTTCCCTCTCTTTTTCAAAATTCAAATTTTTGCATTTTTCGACAATCTTGGTAGGGTTCAATTTCAAGATTGCAACTTTAATTTGGCCTATCTACAGATCGTAAAATCACTCAATTTTTTCAGATTAGCTCTAAAATCATCATAACTTTCATCCCTGCGAATTTCGAAAAAAGTTGCTGGGACCGTGTGCACTCCGAAGCACCACGGTCCCTGACATTTTTTCTGAAATTTCGGGAGATTGTCTTGATTGTATTTAACAGCTTAAATCCAGAAGATTGGCTGATTTTACTGAAAATTGCTACCTCTAAATTCAAAACTTTCTCTCTCTCTCTAGTGCATGAGTTTTACAACAATAAGCCCTACTTACACTATTCCCGTTAGACGAAGCCGTAGAATTAAGTCTTTCTGAGGTTTAACTACTGAGGAGATGGAACCTAATTTGAAAAGCCTTTTTAACGAGGACATGGGTAATTCCTCTAATCCTCCTAATGATGAAGAAGCTCTCCATGAGGTTTCTGAAGAACAACTTTCAAAATTGGATAACCAATTTGACGATTTTCGACAATGGATGTCTCAAGAATACCCTGATAGTCAAGCTCTTCCTTTAATTGAGGGTCTAAAACGTATGCTTCAAAGTGATAAGAATGGAATTGATATTTTGCATGGTATTGCACACATTGTGGATTCGAATGTGATGCCTATGAAGAGTTGTGCTGAAAATTTGGGTTATACACAACCTCCTACTCAAGTCAATCATTCTATTCCTTTGATGACTTCTATTGCTAGCGTACCTACCTTTACATCAAACATAATGGCTACCTCTACACAAGACATTCCTCCTGTGATCACCAGTTATGGGGGCAACCCTTCTTCTTCAATTAACCCTCTTCCTTCATTTAATCCGACTTCTTCATTCATTCCTTCAATGAGTGTCCCTATTATATCTCCACAAATAAACATGACGCAAGGGGGCAATTCGTTTAACCATTCCATTCCTCCTTGTAGTGTTCCTCCTGTCCAATCATCTCCTATGACTAATTATCATAGATTCCCACCACCTTACTCTTTACCTTCTTTCAATAACATAACACCTCCATCTCAATCTAACACATCTAATATGAACTCTTCGACAGAAGCGATCATTAACAATCTTGCACAAACTGTCTCTTCTTTACAGCAACAAATTGCCTCTATGAATCAATCTAAGTTTAGTGCGCCCACATTTGATGTTGCGAGCCCACTTTCTCTTGACATTGTTCAAGCTATCCCTCCTAAACATGTTGAAATCCTGCATTTGGAGCTTTATAATGGTAAAGGTGATCCTCTAACACATGTTAAGACTTTTCAAACAATCTGTACTGATTTTGCCTATGACCAAAGGTTTCTTGCAAAATTGTTCACTAGAACATTAAGAGACAAAGCCCTACAATGGTATTGCTCATTGCCTTCTTATTCTATTACTTCTTTCAAACAACTTGCAAATGCTTTCATTCAACAATTTCAAAACAATATAAGTCCTAAAGTTACTTTGATTGATTTAATGCATTGTAAACAAGGTGTTAAAGAAAAAGTGACTGATTTCATTGGTAGATATAAGCATTTGTATGCTCAAATTTCTTTTCCAGTGCCTGACAATGATATTCAAAGAATCTTTATTTCTAATTTACAAAAAGACAT
The DNA here is from genome assembly GCF_030272615.1 of Cryptomeria japonica. NCBI lineage: Eukaryota > Viridiplantae > Streptophyta > Pinopsida > Cupressales > Cupressaceae > Cryptomeria > Cryptomeria japonica. The sequence goes on from NC_081413.1 coordinate 689,644,699, forward strand.
TAGAGAAAAACTCCTATTTTCTGAGTTTACTTCTTTCCAACAGTTGTGCGCAACTCTTCACAATTATCAACTGACTGTGAGTCAAATGGAACAATCACATCCTATGGCTCCGAGTGATAAGGGTGATAGTAGTCAACAACCATTTGGGAAGTTTAAACCAAATAGAGAGTCCATTAAATTCAATGAAAACATCATCAACAACAATGTGAATGCAGCATCAGGTGTGTCTCCTATTTCTAAGTTTTTCAAGAGAGAAAGAAAGTTTACTCCTTTGAATGAATCATTGCATAGTATTATGAATAAGTTATTGGAACAAAATGTGCTTACTCTTCCTCCTATAAGACAAATTGATCCTGCAAAGATTACTTCACCTTATTTTGATAACAAAGCTTTTTGTCACTTTCATCGTCAGCCTGGGCATGATACTGAAAAATGTTTTTCTTTAAAGGGTAAAATTCAAGATTTGATTGATAATAATACTATTTCTGTTTCTAGAGTGAATGATAAAGGCAATACATCTGTAGCTCCTCCTAATCAAAATCTTTAGATTTTCACTGATCCATTACCTTCTCATACCTCTAATGCCATTGAGGCTAATGATTCCTCTCTCTCATCTGATGGTCTTGTGTCTATGACTTCGAATGTGATTAACTTTGTAGAGCAGCAAGAAAACCCTAAAGAACCTTCCATCACATTTGATTCCAGTGAAACCATTAGGGCACCTGATGGTCCTTTATACATAGTTGCAAAAGTCAAGAATACACCTTGCCGTGGAGTGCTTATTGATCCTTCGTGCATGATTAATGTTATTACTGAAGAATTTCTTTTTACTTTGCAATTGAATCATGTGATATATGACAAAACAGATGTGATTGTGAAACTATTTGATGCATTTTCTTCTCCTGCAATTGGTTCTATTACATTGCCTATTGAGGTCCATAACAAATCCCTTGATGTGAACTTTGCTATTATTCCTTCATCCGAACAATTTCGTGTGAAGCTTGGCTATCCTTGGCTATCTTCCATGAAAGCTATTGCTTCTCCTATTCATAAGTGTTTGAAATTTCCCCATAATGGTGAAGTTGTTACTGTCAATCCTAGTCTCTTTAAACCAGCTGAAAGAACTTCTAGCGTTCCTATTGATTACTTTTGGCCTAAACAATTCCAATCTCTTCCTCCGCGAAGTGATCATCTTTTCAAATCTTATCAAAAGTGGAAAACAGATATGATCCTATCTCTAAGTGAACCTAGAACACCTAAACTTGATATTCCTATCATTCTTGAGAAGGAAGTTCTTCCTTTGAAAGATAAAACTAATGTCTTTCCTCAAGAAGATTCCCAACCCGTTCCCATTGATGTGATTATGTCTATGCCTAATAAACCTTCTAAGAGTAGACCTATACCTCCTCATCATGATGGACTTGGTCTTCTTCCTAAACCAAATATTCCTCCTTTGTATGGAGCAGTCCCTCCTCCTTCTTTTTATAGAGAGAAGAGACCTTATTCTTCTCCTATTATCCAGCCTAAGAGACCACAACCTAAACACCCAAGTGATAAGGATGAGAACATTCCTCCTCCTCAATCTTCTCCACTTCCTACTAAGACTAGACGAAATCATTCTGCACGTGAACGCCGATGAAAGCGTCATCTTAGAGCTCAAGCAGCTGCTTCTCAAACTTTGCAATCTCCAAAAACACCTTCAATAAGCATTATTCCATTTTCTCCAAAATCTCCAAAACATAAGATGCATGATGGTCTTGATCCTGTGCGAATTAAAGACCCTATTTTTATAAATCTTGATGATGCTATAGATGAAAATGTTATTCATGATGAAAATGTTACTTCTCTTTCTTCTGATAGTGAATATGAACTTGTTGATATTGATAACCATTTATCTAATAAATTTTCTAAAGCACTTATCCTAGCTCCTAGACAAGAACAGCATGGCTTGGAACATGAACATAGCCCTTGTTTGGATCTTTTGATAGCTCCATCTGTTGTGTTGGATGTTCCTCCTCTAGCGTGTTCCCTACCTTCCCGAAACATTGATCAACAAGATCGGGGGGTAGATGACGTGCTAGACTAGTTACATTAGCATAGTAGATTCTCTCCTCCTCTCTTGTGTTACTTCTTCTATATGTTATTCTCATTCTTCTATTTGTTGTCCTTAGTGTTGTCTACTTGTGGACGATGCAAAGCATTGAGATCTCTTTTGGTCTCTCTCATGTTGACTCAAAAGACACATGTGTTCCCTTCTTCTAGGTGACCTTCCTTGATTGGGGAATGAAGAACAATTATGCATACATACATATGATATACATGAATTATCATATAGCATACTAACCCCGAGGAAAGCGAACTCACCTCGTGGTTTGTGTTTTGTGTCTATTATCCTTGGGTTTATCTCACACTTGGGGGCTAAATCCTTGCGATAACGTGCTCCTTTCCCTTTTTCATTTTCTTATATGTATCACTACCTTAAAGCAATCACCCCCGATGAGGTGTGTGCGATCGCTTTAACGTAGGGGGGCATACATCCCATTTATATCTTTTCAAGATACTTGAAAATTTCTTGACAAATTTAACCTTGCCTTGAAAATTTTTGATATCTTTCTTGCATCACTCATAGTGAGGGAACCTTACTACTGACAGTCATGGTTCTCCCTCGTGATCTTCCCTTTTACTTTGTCAATCGAAGTCGTAAGATCCTTAGTCCACTGGGGGCTTGGTGTGTCTTGCCTCCTTGACGTGGTGAAAGTCTTTCAATATTGTTTCCTTGTACTTTACCGGAAGTATGAGCATACATACTCCCGCTAAAGTGGGGGCTAAATGTAGCGTCCTAAAATTGTGACACTTGCAATTTCAACTGCATTTCGGTCTTCATGATGGCGACACAACACGGAACCTAAATGGAGACCCCGAAACTTTCTCATGACACCAAAAACTGCATTTTCTTGCACCCTGGCCTGAACCTCCTTTGCACCCTGCTGTCCTGGGAGGTGGGACCAGAGCGCCCAGCACCCTGGTCATTCAGGACCAGGGCGCCATGGTGCCCAGCGCCCTGGTCCCTGGGTCCTATTTTGGGCCCGGTCTCTTTTGGACTTCGGGTCTTTATGTTTGCAAATTAGAAAATTGTCTTTCCTGGTCGGCATAAGGTCGGGAAAATCAGTCTATCAACCCTAATTGACAAGTATATAAACTACATTTTCCTCTTTCATTCGACATGATGGAAAAAGGGTGGAAATTATACTCAAGCATTCAAGCATTCAAGCATTCCTTCAAGTAATTGATCATTTCAAGTCTCCATTCAAGGCTAAGTGTTGCATTCAAGACAAGGATTCAACCATTGAAGAGGAGATCACTTACTACATACTACTACAACATACAACATACAACATCTATACCTTCGTACATAAGGATACAAACATCCTTACAACAAGGTATTAGTACTTGTTTTACATTACAAACATTTACATTTACAGCATTGCTCATTTCTTGGTTAATTCCAAAACCGGGGTTTGACCTAAAGGCAAACCCATAATCCCTAACCCCCCAATTGTCTTCACTTTTCTGTGTGTAGGTTGTAGGTATGTGGCTAAAATTGAAGATCTGGAATCCTTGTGCAGAGACGAACAGATCCCCCTTCGTTTCACGGATTTTTCGGAGGACCGTGGCGCTCGGGCGCCATCGTCCCGACAACTTTTGCTCAAATTTGCAGGACAGCGCCGTATCGACATTTTACTACTAATTCCAGGTCCGCAGCTTCATCCTATATCCCTATCTCAGTTTATAAGAGAATCTTTGTCACTTTCTATGCATTCCTAGCTTAATTCTTCTATCAACATTCTTTACAAAAGAGGGTAGCGTTGCTTTCTTAACCCTTGAAACAGATTTAGCATCCAATCTTGCATTGTGTGGGATTGGATCTTGTGGGTTTCAACCCCTCTTTTGAATGTAAAGTCTCTCCCCTAAGTTAAAACCATCAACCCTAGTGAATCTCCCTTCTCTCTCCTTGGAGTTGGAAGAGGGGAGAGCAACTAGGGTTCGATCGCGATTTTCCGCTTTACAGCCAAGAAATTTTCAAGTATCTTGAAAAGATATGAACGGGATGTATGCCCCCCTACGTTAAAGCGATCGCACACGCTTCATCGGGGGTGATTGCTTTAAGGTAGTGATACATATAAGAAATGAGAAAGGAGCACATTATCACAAGGATTTAGCCCCCAAGTGTGAGATAAACCCAAGGATAATAGACACAAAACACAAAGCACGAGGTGACTTTGCTTTCCTCGGGGTCAGTATGCTGTATGATAAGTCATGTATATATCATATGTATGTATGCATAATTGTTCTTCATTCCCCAATCAAGGAAGGTCACCTAGAAGAAGGGAACACATGTGTCTTTTGAGTCAACATGAGAGAGATTGAGAGATCTCAATGCTTTGCATCATCCTCAAGTAGACAACACTAAGGACAACAAATAGAACAATGAGAATAACACATAGAAGAAGTAACGAAAGAGAGGAGGAGAGAATCTGCTATGCTAATGAAACTAGTCTAGCACGTCATCTACCCCCCGATCTTGCTGATCAATGTTTCGGGAAGGCAGGGAACACGCTAGAGGAGGAACATCCAACACAGCAGATGGAGCTATCATAAGATCCAAACAAGGGCTATGTTCATATCCCAAGCCGCGGTGTTCTTGTCTAGGAGCTAGGATAAGTGCTTTAGAAAATTCGTTAGATAAATGGTTATCAATATCAACAAGTTCATATTCACTATCAGAATGAACAGGAGAAGTAGCATTTTCATCATGAATAACATTTTCATCCATATCATCATCAAGATTTATAAAAATAGGATCTTTAACTCGCACAGGATCAAGACCATCATGCATCTTATGTTTAGGAGATTTTGGCTCAATTGTTGGCTGAGGAGAAAATGGAATAATGCTTGTTGAAGGTGTTTTTGGGGATTGTAAAGTTTGAGCTCTAAGACGACGCTTTCGCCGGTGTTCACGTGCAGAACGATTTCGTCTAGTCTTAGTAGGAAGTTGAGAAGATTGAGGAGGAGGAATGTTCTCATCCTTATCACTTGCGTGTTTAGGTTGTGGTCTCTTAGGTTGAATAATAGGAGAAGAGGAAGGTCTCTTCTCTTCATAAGAGGAAGGAGGAGGAACTGCTCCATATAAAGGAGGAATATTTGGTTTTGGAAGGAGACCAAGTCCATCATGACGAGGAGGGATAGGTCTACTTTTAGGAAGTTTATTAATCATAGGCATAGTCACATCCATAGGGATGGGTTGGGAATCTTCTTGAGGAAAGACATTAGTTTTATCTTTCAAAGGAAGAACTTCCTTCTCAAGAATGATAGGAATGTCAAGTTTGGGTGTTCTAGGTTCACTTAGAGAAAGGATCATATCTTTTTTCCACTTTTGATAAGATTTGAAAAGATGATCACTTCACGGAGGAAGAGATTGGAATTGTTTAGGCCAAAAGTAATCAAGAGGAACACTAGAAGTTCTTTCAGCTGGTTTAAAGAGACTATGATTGACAGTAACAACTTCACCATTATGGGGAAATTTCAAGCACTTGTGGATAGGAGAAGCAATAGCTTTCATGGAAGATAGCCAAGGATAGCCTAGCTTCACACGAAATTGTTCGGATGATGGAATAATAGCAAAGTCCACATCAAGGGTTTTGTTATGGACCTCAATAGGTAATGTAATAGAACCAATTGCAGGAGAAGAAAATGCATCAAATAGTTTCACAACCACATCTGTTTTGTCATAGATAACTTGATTCAATTGCAAAGTAAAAAGAAATTCTTCAGTAATGACATTAACCATACAAGAAGGATCAATAAGCACTCCATGGCAAGGTGTGTTCTTGACTTTTGCAACTATATATAAAGGACCATCAGGTGCCCTGATAGTTTCACTGGAATCAAATGTGATGGAAGGTTCTTTAGGGATTTTCTATTGCTCCACAAAATTAATCACATTCGGAGTCATAGATACAAGATCATTAGGTGAGACAGAGGAATCAGTAGTATCAATCACATTAGAGGTATGAGAAGGCAATGGATCAGTGAAAATCTAAAGATTTTGGTTGGGAGGAGCTATAGATGTATTGCCTTTATCATTCACTCTAGAAACAGAGATAGTATTATTATCAATCAAATCTTGAATTTTACCCTTTAAAGCAAAACATTTTTCAGTATCATGCCCAGGTTGACGATGAAATTGACAAAAAGATTTGTTATCAAAATAAGGTGAAGTAATCTTTGCAGGATCAATTTGCCTTATAGGAGGAAGAGTAAGCACATTTTGTTCCAATAACTTATTCATAATACTATGCAATGATTCATTCAAAGGAGTAAACTTTCTTTCTTTCTTGAAAAACTTAGAAATAGGAGACACACTTGATGTTGCATTCACATTGTTGTTGATGATGTTTTCATTGAATTTAATGGACTCTCTGTTCGGTTTAAACTTCCCAAATGGTTGTTGACTACTATCACCCTTATCACTCGGAGTCATAGGATGTGATTGTTCCATTTGACTCACAGTCAGTTGATAATTGTGAAGAGTTGCGCACAACTGTTGGAAAGAAGTAAACTCAGAAAACAGGAGTTTTTCTCTAATGTCTTTTTGTAAATTAGAAATAAAGATTCTTTGAATATCATTGTCAGGCACTGGAAAAGAAATTTGAGCATACAAATGCTTATATCTACCAATGAAATCAGTCACTTTTTCTTTAACACCTTGTTTACAATGCATTAAATCAATCAAAGTAACTTTAGGACTTATATTGTTTTGAAATTGTTGAATGAAAGCATTTGCAAGTTGTTCGAAAGAAGTAATAGAATAGGAAGGCAATGAGCAATACCATTGTAGGGCTTTGTCTCTTAATGTTCTAGTAAACAGTTTTGCAAGCAACCTTTGGTCATAAGCAGAATCAGTACATATTGTTTGAAAGGTCTTAACATGTGTTAGAGGATCACCTTTACCATTATAAAGCTCCAAATGCGGAATTTCAACATGTTTAGGGGGAATAGCTCGAACAATGTCAAGAGAAAGTGGACTCGCAACATCAAATGTGGGCACACTAAACTTAGATTGATTCATAGAGGCAATTTGTTGCTGTAAAGAAGAGACAGTTTGTGCAAGATTATTAATGGTCGCTTCAGTCGAAGAATTCATATTAGACGTGTTAGATTGTGATGGAGGTGTTATGTTATTGAAAGAAGGTAGAGAGTAAGGTGGTGGGACACTATGATAGTTAGTCATAGGAGATGATTGGACAGGAGGAACACTACAAGGAGGAATGGAAGGGTTAAATGAATTGCCCCCTTGTGTCATGTTTATTTGTGGAGATATAATAGGAACACTCATTGAAGGAATGAATGAAGAAGTTGGATTGAATGAAGGAAGAGGGTTAATTGAAGAAGAGGGATTGCCCCCATGACTGGTGATCATAGGAGGAATGTCTTGTGTTGAAGTAGTCATTATGTTTGATGTAAAAGTAGGTATACTAGCAATAGGAGTCGTCAAAGGAATAGAATGATTGTCTTGAGTAGGAGGTTGTGTATAACCTAAGGTTTCGGCACAACTTTTCATAGGCATCACATTTGAATCCACAATGTGTGCAATACCATGCAAAATATCAATTCCATTCTTATCACTTCGAAGCATACGTTTTAGACCCTCAATTAAAGGAAGAGCTTGACTATCAGGGTATTCTTGAGACATCCATTGTCGAAAATCGTCAAATTGGTTATCCAATTTTGAAAGTTGTTCTATAGAAACCTCATGGAGAGCTTCTTCATCATTAAGAGGATTAGAGGAATTACCCATGTCCTCATTAAAAAGACCATTCAAATTAGGTTCCATCTCCTCAGTAATTAAACCTTGGAAGGACTTAATTCTAAGGCTTCGTCTAACGGGAATAGTGTAAGTAGGACTTATTGTTGTAAAACTCATGCACTAAAGAGAGAGAGAAGATTTTGAATTTTTAGAGGTAGCAAATTTTAGTAAAACCAGCCAATCTTCTAGATTTAAGCTGTTAAATACAATCAGGACAATCTCTCGAAATTTCAGAAAAAATGTCCGGGACCGTGGCGCTCGGGGTGCACACGGTCCTCGCAACTTTTTTCGAAATTTGCAGAGATGAAAGTTATGATGATTTTACAGCTAACCTAAAAAAATTGAGTGATTTTACGATCCGTAGATAGGCCAAATTAAAGTTGCAATCTCAAAATTGAACCCTACCAAGATTGTCGAAAAATGCAAAATTTGAATTTTGAAAAAGAGAGGGAAACTGAAATTTTGAATTTTATGATTTTAGAGGGAATACCAAAAGCAATGTAAGTTTTGAAATTTGAAAGTTGACTCAATTTCACGCAAAATTCAATTCTGAAAGCGGAAATCAAAGTTGTTGTAATTAAGCACTTAATTTCAAAAGTCACAAATTGCAAAAAATCTGAATAAATCACTGAAATTTCAAATGAATGATAACACACTTTTCAGATTTAGAACTGTAAGAAACACAATTTTGACACAAATTTCAATTTCAACAATTTTTGAATGATTAGAAGCCTCAATCCAAGCAATCACTAGACCAACTTTGACTATAATTTTGAAGGTGTTAAACTTGATAAAATCAGCCAAAATTCTGGATTTTAGCAGAAAAATACAGTAAGATCTAGATCCCGAAATTTCAGAAAAAATGTTGGGGACGATGGCGCTCGGGGTGCACACGGTCCTCGCAACTTTTTTCCAAATTTTCAGGGATGAAAGATATTGTGATTTTATTGCGGAATCCAAAGTTACAGCTGATTTGGAAATGTTTTGATCAGTGAAATTGTCAGACAAAGGTTGAATCAAGAGGGTTTCAAAAATTAGGGTTTTGACACTTAACCACTTAATTTTCAAAATTAACGCCCAAATATGAATTGATAATTTGTAATAGAAGGGCAGATCTAAAACAAGCATTAACAATTAAACATTTCACAAGTTTAATTACTTAAAAAGAAAATTTAGGGTTTTTATGCAATCAACCTCTAAAATTTGCAAAAGATCAAACATGGAAATGTAATCAAGGAATCCAATTTTCAGATCTAACTATGAATAATCAGAAAGGATGTTCACGTCGGGTTCACCAAAATGTAAAGCGGAAAATCGATCGAACCCTAGTTGCTCTCCCCTCTTCCAACTCCAAGGAGAGAGAAGGGAGAGTCACTAGGGTTGATGGTTTTCACTTAGGAGGGACTTTACATTCAAAAGAGGGGTTGAAACCCACAAGATCCAATCCCACACAATGCAAGATTGGATTCTATATGAGTTTCAAGGGTTGTGATAGCAAGGATACCCTCTTTTGTAAAGAATGTAGATGGAAAGATTGAACTAGGAATGCATAGAAAGTGAGAAAGATTCGCTTATAAACTGAGTTAGGGATATAGGATGAAGCTGCGGACCTGGAATTAGCAGTAAAATGTCGAGACGGCGCTGTCCTGCAAATTTGAGAAAAAGTTGACGGGACGATGGTGCCCGGTGTGCACACAGTCCTCCGAAAAATCCGCGAAACGAAGGGGGATCTGTTCGTCTCTGCACAAGGATTCCAGATCTTCAATTTTAGCCGCGTACCTGCAACCTACACACAGAAAAGCGAAGACGATTGGTGGGTTAGGGATTGGGGGTTTGCCCTTAGGTCAAACCCCGGTTTGGGAATTAACCAAGAAATGAGAAATTGCTGTAAATGTAAATGTATGTAATGTAAAACAAGTACTAATACCTTGTTGTAAGGATGTTTGTATCCTTATGTGCGAAGGTATAGATGTTGTTGTTTGTTGTATGTTGTATGTTGTATGTTGTATGTTGTAGCATGTAATGTGTTTGTAAGTGATCTCCTCTTCAATGGTTGAATCCTTGTCTTGAATGCAACACTTAGCCTTGAATGGAGACTTGAAATGATCAATTACTTGAAGGAATGCTTGAATGCTTGAATGCTTGAGTATAGTTTCCACGCTTGTACACATATGTCCTCCTTTCCCAAATGGGAGAGGAAAATGTAGTTTATATACTTGCCAATTAGGGTTAAAAGACTGATTTTCCCGACCTTAGGCCGACCAGGAAAGATAATTTTCCAATTTGCAAACAAAAAGACCCGAAGCCCCAAAAGAGACCGGGCCCAAAATAGGACCCAGGGACCAGGGCGCTGGGCGCCCTGGTCCTGATGGACCAGAGCGCTGGGCGCTCTGGTCCCACCTCCCGGGACAGCAGGGTGCAAAGGAGGTTCAGGCCAGGGTGCTTGAAAAATGCAGTTTTTAGTGTTGTAATCAGGTTTCGGGGTCTCCATTCAGGTTGCATGTTGCGTCGCCATCGTGAAGACCGAAATGCAGTCGAAATTGCAAGTGTCGCAATTTTAGGATGCTACACCTTTACATTGATTCAGGCACCAGCTGCTTCCTAATCTTCCTCTGTCATTCCCTCTTCCTCAAGCCACAATCAGTTAGATGCAATCCCATGATTTGTGGCTTCTTCATTAATGGAAATTATCTATTTCATCAACTCTGTCGATGAAGCTTCACCAACCACAACCAACTTGCCACCTCAGCGCCACATGGCATCACACCGATCAAGACATGGCCTACCAACATGCAGTCAATCTAGAAAACACATACTGGTAAAACCTTTGCCAGTAGAGTGTTCTTCTTCTATTAACCAGTAGAGAATCCAATACCAATTGCACACCTTCACCTCTAGTAGTGTGAAACAACTTTTAACATTCTGCTTCTTCATCATAAACAAGCAACCATCCTTCAGATCACTTTGTAGTTTACTATGTGGATCTCCATCATGTCGGTTGACATCAATGACAACTTAGTGCCAGAATGCCAACAAGACATTTGCACCAGTAGATAGAATTGAATCTGTTAGACTATTTCTTGCCTATGCAACATACAAAAACTATAGAGTCTATTAAATGGATGTTAAATGTGCATTTTTGAATGGTGAACTTGAGGAAGAAGTATACATTGAGTAGCCTGATGGATTTTCACTAACAGATGACAAAGATATGGTTTGTAGGTTAAGGAAAGCATTATATGGATTGAAACAAGCTCCTAGAGCTTGGTATGCAGGGTTGGATAAATATCTTTTGAAGCTTGGTTTTACCAAAGGCAGTGTTGATAGTAATTTATATTACAAGATCACTGATTATGATATTCTGATTATTGAAGTATTTGTTGATGATATCATTTTTAGAGGTGAAGATAAATTGTGCATGGAGTTCCCTAATAATATGAAGAACAAATTTAAAATATCTTTTATTGGGGTGTTTGCAAGAAGTTGAGTCCCACTTTTGGGCAAAAAGTGGAAGTGTTTTCTTTGTTTTTCAATTTTTTTATTGACTGATGTCAAAATCTGATGCACTTAGAGATTGAATCTCGTAAACCTTTGGTAATAGAAAATGTAGTTCTTGGAGTCTACCTTTCAAATATGTAATTTATTTTAATACCCACATGGTACAAATTGCTTTTTAGTAGGCGTGTTTAAAAACCGGTTTTTCAAAATGTCTGTTTTAGGACCATACCACACATGTGTATGGCAACCCTTTTTGGATGCAAATAAATGAATTTTTGCAAAAACTTTTGGGAAACGATACCTAAGACACCAAATATTGATGAGAATATTTTTGCTTATTTTTTATTCATTATATTTTTTTATTAATTTTTAACTAACAATAAAGTATATTTTCAAAACATCGAGTGTATGACCACCATAATTTGAAGAAAATTTCATATTTTTCAAAAAAAAAATTAATATTCAAAAGAATTATATGTAGATCGATGTCATATAATTTATTTTTCTAAAATCCTAAAAAACAAAAAAGTAATTAAATTTTTAGTGAACCTCGATATTTTAGGTTTAGGTTCCACTTTTGATTAATAAATAATATAAAAAAAGTAAAAAATAATCTTATCACTATGAGATTTACATTTATGAAATCAGGACGCTGAAAACTCAATCAGAAAGGCCCTCAAAAAATTAGGCCAAGGTAGAAATCTGATGTCATTTTACCTTAGCCATTTTTTTGGAGGTCCAAGCATAGGCTTGGTGGGACCAAGCCTATCCTGAAGAAAAAAATAATGCTAAGGGTTGTTTTCCACCCCTAATTTTAACAAACGAGCACCCATTTGTTAAAATGGGCACCTGTTTTATTAAATGAGAGGCACCCATTTCCGAAAAGATCCGTTGGGCCAGAATCTGGCCCACAAGCACAAATCCCAATGATTGAATGATTTTTCAATCATTACCTGATAGGTACGATCTACAAAGAGAATGTTTTGATTAATAGTTCTCTTTTTTTGTCTTATTGTTGATTTGGTAAGGAGATCGATTAGAATTCAAAATTTGGTGCAACCATGGGATCAAATCAACATCGGAAGAGGCAAAGGAAGGTTCTTTCAAGTGAGGAGATTGGAGCAAATAGGGAGAAGGAGGCAATACAACAATGAGAGAGAAGATCAAGAATGAGACAAGGATCTTCGATTTCCACAATTGTTTTAGAAGTGGAGAACATCAATAAGACCATAAATGTTGACGAAGGAAACACAATAGAACCATTTAATTCAAGTGCATCTTCAAATCCATTATTGGATACATGTATGTCTTCACAGCCCTATGTTTTTTCTCATGAAGAAAATGGTGATTTAATCAAAGCAAGTTACTTATTAAATCAAACGCTAATTGAAAATCAAACCCCAAATAAAATTAGAACTCAAGCTGAAACTGAAATTGAAATCCAAATTGAAACCCCAAATGAAACTAGATCTCAACTTGAAACTGAAATTGAAACCGAATTTGAAACTCCAAATGAAATTGAAAATCCACCTGCAACTAAAACCAATAATGTGGATGTAGACATGGAAACACCAATTGAAAATGAAACATGTTTGAATGATAATCAAATGAATGAAAATTTAGAAATTAAAAGTGATGTACTAGACAACCTTCCTGGCTTGGTTTCATGGAGACAGATTAGGACAAATGCAAATAGATTGTTTAAACATTTTTTTAATAATAATAAATTTGGGTTTCAATGTCAATTAAGGGTACAACTAATTAAAATGACTAAAATGTGAAAAGTGATGAAGAAGTTAGGCTTTTATGTCAAACCCAAGAAGAAGGACGAGTCTTTAAAACAAGTTGTATCTACTATTGCTAATGCCTTTGATACAATTACAAAGAAAAGTCATTCTAAAGATAAAAATGAGGCACAACGGGAATTAACAACACCTTTAGTAAGCCAAACAACTTCTAATAAAAGAATGATGAGTAGCAGAAGTGGATATCTTAATATTCATCGTAAAACTTTGTCAAGAGCTGTAAAAAGAAGAGTTAATTTTGAAAGTGATCCGACAAACAATTTGTGGACTTTTAGTGGTAGACTACCAATGTCTTATATGAAACTTACTGGTGAAGTCAAAACTTTGATCGAAAAATTCTAGCACGATAATACGAGAGTATCGCCTAATGTTAGAGATGTTCTTAAATTAAGAGTTGGGTCAAAAATTCGTGATCCACATCCAAAATGCCTATTGGACATGACTCAAACTAAACTATACAAAAAAATTTGGATGATAAGGTGTTGACTATTAGCATTTTTCAAAGGTCTTTTGAAAAATGTAAACCTTGGTATGTTCGAATTAACAAGGAAAGAGTCACATGTTGTTGGAAATCTCGTGTTCAATTTTGCTACCATTATGATATATTTTGATATATATGTGTTACCATGCATAGTAATGGAATGTTCCAAGAATGTGGTATAAATATACCACTTGAAACTATAAATTATTTTATATCAAGTTTGTTTTGCAAGCCACCAAATGAGAAAATTTTTCTTTTCAATGCATGTGTTTTCAATGTATGTGGTATATGTGGCAATCCTGCATTATTGGATGAATATTTGCATGAAAATATTTCAAATGATTTTAGAAAACAATTAGCTGATGTTAAAAGATTTAAAATTGTTGAGTATCCACTAATGGATGTAAATGTTGGAAGATGGTGCGATCTAATCACTGAAAAAGTTAGTGTTCATCCATTTATGAATGAATTTAAGAGTAAGATCATACCTAAGTATGTTAAACACACTCAAAATGCTAGATGGCTTGATGGTCAGTTTCAAATATGTAAGGATACATTTCTTCTTGGTAGTAAACTTTCAGTCATTGAATTTGTAGAGAGCTACACGCTTTCACCCCAAGATGAGGTCCAATCACAATACTACAATTCAGTGCAAGTATCAATTTTTGTCCATATTGTCTATAGGCATGTACCAGATAGTATAGAAGAGGATCATAAAATTTTGAGAGAGTACCATTTCTATATGAGTGATAATAAATTACACTCATCTAAGTTTGTCTAGTATTGCTTCAAGACCTTTTTTGAGAATTTGAGGGAGAGACAAATTTAGGTGACACAACATCTAATTTGGTCAGATAATTGCACAGGACATTTCAAGAGTGTTAGAATGTTTTATTGGTTGATTGGGATTCATAAGAAAGCTAATATCAAACACTTGTGGAGATTTTTTGAGGCTGGACACAGGAAAGGAGAACATGATGGTGTCGGTGCATGTGTTAAGAGAGCCCTTTGCAGAGAGAAACTCAAATTCGAGGAAAGGGCTAAATTTGAAAATGCAACTGCAATTATGGATTGGTGTAGTGCAACTTTATCCATCGGATCAAGTTTGAACTCTACAATTAGATTTTTCTTTTGGCTAGTTAAAGAGGAGAATATTCTTCCAAGATATGATTGTGATACAATCAATGTGTCAGCTAGATGGTATTTATTTAAGATTTCTGATTCTAACACTTGGACTATATGGACTAGAGAGATTGCATGTTTTGTTCAATTTTGTGTTGTAGGTGAATGGGAAGAATCTGAGAATACTGGATGGGTTGAAGAATGGAAACACAAATCCTTAACACCTCATGAGACACAATATCAATATGTTAAAATAAATGAAGACCCAGATTATGATCATATTTCAGACCTCATACAACCTAGTAATTTAATTCGATTTCTTGTTTATAACTTTAAATTATATATTTTTATGTATTTTCATATAATTTATGATTGTATTTGAATAATAAATTCTATCAAGTTTTATTTCTACATGTACTTACATTTGTTTTCTATGACATGTGTATGTTGTTGTTGCACCGAAGGATAATGATGAGAAGGTTGAGTATTGGCTAGCTAGATGTGTAGAACCTAAGAAAAAGTTGACATGTGATCAAGTAGATGATGATGGTTTTCAGTATCCAGTTGGGTCTATTGTGGTAGTTGGCACATGGCTAGGCAAATACATAACAAGATGGAATGGCTTACCAGATTATGAAGACTGACAATCAGAAAAGAAGATTATACACTATTCTCATTTGGTGGTGGCAACAAACATCAAATTAGAAAGATACAAAAGTAGACCTGCTAATAAGGTATTGTGGACACTTTCAGTAGAAGAGCATGAGGCAATCATAGACGCATTGCAAAAGAGAGAGTATGTAGATGGTACATTAGGTTGAATCAAATTTATATGCATGTAAGTTTGTGTTAATTGTAAGAACTCTTTTAGATTTAATTATGATAATTGTTTTTCTTTGTCCCTTTAACATTGTATATGTCTACATTTGATAAAAATTTTGGCTTCATAAACAACATTTTAGTAGTTATCTTCTTCTTAATGTTATTTTGTACACACTGTAATTGTGTTACAATCATTCTAATTTGTTATGATATATTTATTTTATCATAATCTCTTCATAGATTAATTGTAAGTTCTTGATTTTATTATTATTTTTAGAATAAGATGTTATTGTAAATTAGGACAATTATTTTATTGAATTATAAATTGTTGCACTATAAGATGATCAATCACAATTTTAAATTATAAAGTCATAAATAGATCATATATAATCACTAGAGGACACCAAATCACAAAACAACATCATATATAATCACTAGAGGGCACCAAATCACATAAGAAGAACTGATATCATAATAGCAATGAAATGACATAATAAATAGTCCTATATATAATCACATAGCGATTCCTCATGACATAATAATAAGTCTTGAAAAAATAATAACAAGGAAATGACATTAAAACAAGTCCAAATAATGTAATAACAAATCCCAGGATAACATAACAAGTGTCATCATAAAAAGTCCATAATACAATAAGATGACATGATCTAAAATATATAATCTAAGAACTCTCGTGCATCTCATCTGCAGTCCTCTTCACTCCATGTGAAGGTGGCTAAGATGAATCATCTTGCTACAAATGCTCCTGAGATGCACCATCGTGTGTGTGTGCAGTACCAATGTCTCCACCCTCATGTACATTATTAAAAGATTTTACATGAGAAGAAGATTTAACAAGAGAAGAAGTTACTTGCATAATTCACTTACAAAGTAATTAAATACTAAAAATTTAAAATAAATTACCATAAGACCGTGCTCTATAATGCCCTCACTAGTACGTGGAGGTCCACTATCATGAACAAGAAAAGTGGTTGTAGTCAATTCCTGTTAAAAGAACATTGTACATCAATTTTGATAATCCCTATAAAATCCAAGTACACAGTATAAACAAATTAGAAATTATTTTTCTAATCATCACCGCAAATGACAATGTTGACGGTTGCATATGGCTCAATCCCATAGCCATACCAATGCTGGTAGTGGTATCGACCTAAACAACATATATAAAGCATGAATCAAACTTGTATATATACATAAATTATAAAGTATATATATAGACTACAAGTTTATCGGAGAAAAGCATACATGTAATGCAAGCAAAGTAACTGATGTGTGAATGCATACATATGATGCACCATCAAACAATCCAGAAGCCTACAATTGGAAAAAATAACAAACATGAATTAGAGTTGTACATAAATTAGTAAGCATATAAACACTTCAAATTAATGGATGAAAAACATACTAGTGGTATATGAGGCTGAGCCTCAGCAGTCGACGGGTCATGTGAAGAACTACCCACCTTGGTGCTACACAAAGCACCCTACAAAATTGAAAAAACATATCATACACATCATTACATTAAATTTTTTATTATTTATTTTAAATGTACATATCAATAAACTGTATCTAGATGAAAGTGCATACCATAAATGGGGCACCAATA